>NC_043010.1:53106010-53121010 GCF_006345805.1 Octopus sinensis | reverse complement strand
TTTCCAGTAGACAGATAAATGGACTGGCTGTCATAGCCAAGATGTTTTGTGACCACGGCCAAAGATAACAAAAGTAATAAACGAAGATAATAAATTAAAATTAGGGAATGGGTCTGTATTTGTATGTGTATTATATATATGTGTGTATGTGTAGGTATGCATAGGTACACATATGTATATATATATATATATATAATATATATATGATATATATATATATATTATATAATGTATGTATATGTATGTGTGTGTATATATGTGTGTATGTGTATATATGTATATATATAGGGACTAGCGTGCTGTGTGTGCATGTGTGTGTGTGGATTTGTGTGTGTATGCGTGTATGTGAGTATGTGTGTGTATGTGTATATATATTTTTCTGTGTGTATATGTATGTGTGGTCGTGTGTGTATATATACATGTGTGTATACGTGTATGCATGTGAGTGTGTGTATGTATACATATATGTGTATGTGTAGATATGTATATGTATGTGTAAGTGTATATATATGTATATATATATATGTGTGTATGTATGTGTGTATGTATATGTATATATGTTTGTATGCGTGTGTATATATGTATACATATGTGCATAGGTATAAGTGAGAATCTCCTTATTTACCTAAAACTCTATTCCCCTTTTTTATATATATATATTTTTTATTTTTTTTATTTTTTTATTTTTTAATTTTTTATTTATTCTTCTATCTAATTTAACACTGACTCCTTGACCACTCCCCCAAGTATGATATTTTGCGCTATGCCTACCCCCAAAAAGTCCCCCACCAATACCCCTTTAAACCTGCCTAAATGTATAAATGCCAATACAATTCTTGTTAACTAGCTTCCTGAAGATTTCTCTTGAATGAAACAGTTCTAGTCCTGTAGAAGCTCCTTCTATATAATAAATTAATTTTACTCTGCTATGTATTGAGTACCTTATTTACTGTGGTTAACCCCGAATCAACCCGGGACCTACATATATATAATATATATATATAATATATATATATATATTATAATATAATTTAAAATAGGATAAAATCTTTATAAAATTTATCATGTAGTTAGCGTGAAAAACCTTATAAAAGAAAAAAATCTACCAATTTTTTCACTTAAATATATTTATTTATATTATATAGAGGGAATTACTACACATAAATTCCACACACTAGGAGGGACTCTTAAAATCAAAACTACTAAAATAAATAAACATATCGTACCGAATGCAACTCTCGAAGCAAGTCATTTAAAAACAGAATTTAGCTGCGGATCACTGTGATTTCATAATCAGTGCAGTGGTGCACTCTTTACTCATCAGTACAAGCATAATTCAAGATTTGTAATGAATGAACAAAATCAACATACTAGACGAACAACCATCGTAGCCAACATAGTATATAGAAATGTTAATTCCTTATACATCTATGTTGCATTCGGTACGACGTTTATTTATTTTAGTAGTTTTGACTTTAAGAGTCTCTCCTAGCCTGTGGCATTTATGTGTAGCAATGACCTCTACATAATATAAATAAACATATTTAAGTGAAAAAATTGATGGATATGAGGTTTTTCACGCTAACTACATGATAAATTCTTAAAGATTTTATTCTATTTTTAAATTGTAAATTTAACCGGAGAATATTCAGTGCGGAATTTTTATTCTGAATAAGCACGTTGTTACCGGTGTCGATTTTACAATTCTGTAAATAATAATAATAACAATATTTTATAAGTTTAAAGCTTATATGCGATCACCGTGAATTAATTAAGGTAAATAGTCTGATACTGGGACATATTAGCCCACGACGGAAAAAAAGGTAGGATTTTCCGTACGCGTGGGACTTGAACCGACACTCCTATGTTTTCGGGACAGGTGTACTACCATTACACCAAAGTACGCACCCCTTGCTTCTTTCCGTCAGATTTATGAAATTATAGTTTTTCAAATTATAGTTCCTAAATCTGACGGAAAAAGTGAGGGATAATAGAAATACACTTCGTAGCACATGCGGGCGAAAGTCAACCAGATACTCTTTAAAACTTGGTTGGATTATGCCTTCGGTTTTTTTTTTATTTTCGCTCGATTTCCGCTTACCAAATACTAATCTTAAGATATATACATCCTAACATACGTGAATACATACATACATACGTACATACAAGAATACATATATCATCATCATCATCATCGTTTAACGTCCGTTTTCCGCGCTAGCACGGGTTGGACGGTTCGACCGGGGTCTGGGGAGCCAGGGGCTGCTCCAGGCTCCAGTCTGATCTGGCAGTGTTTCTACAGCTGGATGCCCTTCCTAACGCCAACCACTCCGCGAGTGTAGTGGGTGCTTTTTACGTGCCACCTGCACAGGTGCCAGAGGGGTCTGGCATCGGCCACGATCGGTTGGTGCTTTTTATGTGTCACCGGCACAGAAGCCAGTCGAGGCGGAGCTGGCATCGGCCACGTTCGGATGGTGCTTTTTATGTGCCACCGGCACAGAAGCCATTCGAGGCGGGGTTGGCATCGGTCCATACATAAACATATAAATATATGTATGGCTATATATTTTGATATATATATATGTTAGAATGCTTGAAGTGATGTACAGATATTGTTTATTGAGAAAAAGCAGGAAGTCGGAATTTTGGATAATTCTCTATTGGCGCTTTCTTTCGCTTATTGAACTCGTCAAGACAAATTTAAAATGGTTTATTTGCTTCGTTTAGAAGAGGATAAAAATATTTGGGGGTAGGGGGAAAAGAGAATGAAAATCAAAAGGGGAAGAGAGAGGTTTCAGGACAATCAAGAAAGGGGGAAAGAAAGAAAGAAAGAAAAGCAATGAGGGAGCAGAAAAAAAAATAGTCTGAGACAGAAGTACAATCAAGAACCTTTCTTGATTGTCCTGAAACCTCTCTCACTTTCTCTTTGTCTATTTTTTCTCCCTACGCATGGTTTTTCTTTCTCGCTTTAACCCTTTTTTGTAGAATAAAAAAAAATATTTATTTTCCTTTTCTAAACAAAGCAAAAAAAAAAAAACATCTGATTCATATAAATGAACAACGAAATTTTGTTTTTAACCATTTTGATTTTGTCTTGGCGAGTTCGACAAACGAACTGACGATTGCAGGATCGTGGGTTCGATTACCAGATAGATCGACTCGTTGTATTCTTGAGCAAAACATTACATTTCACGTTGTTTGAGTTCGCGTTCGTTCAGCTGGAAAAATAATTCTTCAACGGACTGGTGTATATACGCCAGCAAAACCGGAAAACCGGGCCTATGCTCCATAGGGTATACTGTGTGTGTATACTCTTTTACTCTTTTACATGTTTCAGTCATTTGATTGCGGCTACGCTGGAGCACCGCCTTTAGTCGAACAAATCGACCCCAGGACTTATTCTTTGTAAGCCTAGTACTTATTCTATCGGACTCTTTTGCCGAACCGCTAAGTTACGGAGACGTAAACATACCACCATCGGTTGTCAAGCAATGCTCGGGGGACAAACACAGTCACACAAACATATACACACACATACATACATACATACATTTATATATATATATACATATATACGACGTGCTTCTTTCAGGTTCCATCCACCAAATCCACTCACAAGGCTTTGGTCGGCCCGAGGCTATAGTAGAAGACACTTCACCAAGGTGCCACACAGTGGGACTGAACCCGTAACCATGTGGTTGGTAAGCAAGCTTCTTACCACACTCAGTTTATTCATTTTACTTTATGTAGTCTTAGAGACCTTTCAGGATCACGAAATTCAAATTTCTGATCACTTGATCTCAATTATTTGGGTTTTAAAGTAATAGTGTCTTCACAGTATATGGTGGAGAGCATATATGAGAGCATAAAGTGTCACACGCTCGATTATTCAAACAGTCACTATATCTGGCATATCAAACTTCAAGATTAGTAGTATTTTGCTGCTATGAGATTCTATCCGCGTTACTGTGTGGGGGTATGTGTATTTCAATGAACCTGAGAGCTATGCCAACAAAGCACAATCTCTTGGTAGAATCTACAACGTTTTGGCGTATCAAAGTATAGAGACCATCCTAATAGGGATCACCGTTCCCTAGGTGTAAAAGTTGGTTTGCGTGAGGCCAACGCCTGGGGCAATTCAAATTTACAGACTCATCAAAGATAATTCAAAACCAAATGGGCTTGAGAGAAGAGGGTTTTATAGTCAAGGGTTTCGAACAATGGAAAAAAGTTCGATGGCCTATGTTTATATAGTGTGGTGAGTTTAACCCTTTAGCATTTAAACAAGTCATGTAGGGCCCAAATACTCTACCTGTTTAATGTTCCGTCACAACTTGGCCTCTTACACCTACTCTACAATATCATTCTAAAAATATACAAGCACATAACGGAAATCTCAAAGCTTCAAGATAATGCGTAATTAATTCAAAATAATGTAAATTACTATATATCAATATAGGCTTCATTCAGTTTCCGTCTACTAAATCCACTCACAAGGCTTTGGTCGGCCCGCGGCTATAGTAGAAGACACTTGCCCTAGGTGCCACGCAATGGGAATGAACTCGGAACCATGTGGTTGGTAAGTAAGCTACATACCAAATAGCCACTCCTGCGCCTATGAAGGACTTTTTTGAAAGAATGAAAGGAATAAGTAAATGAAAGGAAATTAAAGGAAAGAAAAGAGGAAATGTTATATGGAAGGGATTAAAAAAGAAAACACTCAAGTTTGGGAGAGAGGTGAAGTAATAGAGATTGAACAGAAGAAAGGGAAGAGAAGGAAGGAAGAAAAATAAAGAAGGAAAGGAATAAAGAAAGATAGATAGGAAGGAGTGTAGAAACAAAGAAACAAACAAACAACCTAGAAGGAAAGAAAGAAAGAAAGAAAGAAAGAAAGAAACATAGAAAGAAAGAAAGAAAAGGAGGAAGGAAAATGTAGAAAGAAAGAAAGAAAGAAAGAAAGAAAGAAAGAAAGAAAGAAATATGGCTGAAAAGACAAATGAACAAGTGAACGAAATAAGGAGAACGAACAGAAAGAAAATGAAAAAGACGAAAATAAGGATAAGAAAGTAAAAAAAAGGATAGAATATAAGATGAAACGAAGGAAGGAGAGAAGGAAGGTGGGAAGAAAGGCACGAAGGAAAGTAGATAAAAGAGAAAGGTGGGAAGAGAGAGGGGAGGTGGGAGAGGCGGTGCTCTCGAATATAAAACAGCGACGACAGCATCTACAACAACGTCAAGAACCGAAACAACATCAACAACTATAATAATAATATAATAATGATAATAATAATGATAATAATAATAATAATAACAATAATAACAATAATAATAATAATAATAATAATAATAATAATAATAATGATGATGATAATAATAATAATAATAATGATAATAATAATAATAATAATAATAATAACAATAATAAAAATAATAATAAAAGCTAAAACCATCATCTACCACTGAACACAACAAACACAACAAAAAACCATGGAAACCAGTCATTTATAGAAATAGAAGAAAAAAATACTCGATCTGACTTAGTACTACTACTACTACTACGACTGCTACTACTACTACTACTACTACTACTACTACTACTACTACTACTACTACTACTACCAACTGAAGATTGCTTTCATTTGGAAGAGATCGTTGATCAAAGAACTTTTCAGAAAGCAATTCCAGACTATTTAGGATTCACTATTTTTTTTTTAATTTTGCTATTTTTTTTATATATTTTTATTTGTATTGTTATATATGTTTTTTTATTTTTGGTCTTCAGTTCAGTTCTTTAAGCAGACAAGAATGAGTGTCCATTTAGTTTTCATCTTTCGGTCAAGTAGAATAAGATGTAAATGGCGATGCAGTGTAATTTGCAATGAGATGGTCGACCTATCTTGCCTGTCTTGATAACCCGAAACTTGCAATACAATAATAATAATAATAATAATAATAATAATAATAATAATAATATAATAATAATAATAATAATAATAATAATAATAATAATAATAATAATAAGATAAAAAATATTCAGACAAATACATAACAAAAACACCAGGACTTACAAACATATATAACATACAAAATATTGCACTACTAGGCACTGCACACATCTTACACAGAACACTTTCCATACAATAACCATCAGAGCATCACAACAAATCACAGCACATACCCAAGGCACACAGAGCTGCGCTCGGTAGTGAAGTGAAAGCACGCTATAAAAAATAAAACTACTGAATAATAATAATAATAATAATAATAATAATAATAATAATAATAATAATAATAATAATAATAATAATAATAATGATGATGATGATGATGATAATAGTAATAATAATTCTGGTAATAGCAATAGTAGTAATAATGGTAATAATAATAATAATAATAATAATAATAATAATAATAATAATAATAATAATAATAATAATAATAATAATAATAATAATAATAATAGTAATAATAATAATCTTCGTCTACTGGAGTGTTTATTTGGACAGTAAGAATGAATAGACTACAGAATAGCAGAATAGCAGACATTTGAGTTTATTAAAGAAACAATAGGTTATATAACTAACGAATTTATTAATCAAACAAAAGTATATTTAATGCTTAAATCATTGAATAAAGCTAACCGGAAATAAATGACAGTATGGAATACGAAATAGAAATTAGTTATCACTGGTTGAATTATATTTTTATTTCATGACAAGTATTAGAGGCAACGAAACAACTTCATACATGTTTGGATATTATTCTGATCTCATCAACAAAGTGTTCGTTGTAGGCGATATAATGATAAAGACGGCGCTACGTAAAATGTTCAAGATTGAGAATAAGATAGAAATATGATAAGAATTGTTTCCTGTTGCTCTCGGCATTTACACCTATTTCTGTTTAACTTTTTGGTGTGCCCGCTTAAAATAGTTATTTTCTTTCAAGGGTACCGTATAATGCAATGAATTTCTTTATTATGCATTTATATTTTCCAACGTCAAGATATGCAAAACCAGCAGACTTAATTAATGATTCTTTCGTTATTTTATCAAATACGGTGAAGATTAAGTTTCGTCGATGAGATCAGAAAATTGAAATAATCCAAAGTTACTATCCATACTTTCAGAAAAATATAAACAATGTTAGAAATTGAATGGTATATTTTTTACCTCATTGAATATCTATTGCAAATTAATTTTTCTAATGTTCCCAGCAATACACATTTTTTTTTTTTGGCTTTTGTATTTCGCTTGCAAAACACTTGATATGAACTTGTGTGTTGAAACAGATTTTATTTTTTCTTCAAAATGTCATTTAGACAAAAATAGATATCTAAGTTCAGTTTCTCTTTTATAAAAAAGACTGCATCATCTGCAGACCGTATACCAACTCAATCAATTTGGCGATGAGAAAACTCAAACTCACGAAATACCAAGTAGGATAAATGGTTAATTAGTTGACTAATCATAATAAAAGAAGTGAAATTGAACCAATGTGTGTGCTTGTTATTGGCACGATTATCCACCCGAGGTACAACAAAATTATTAAATTGTCAATATGTGGTTAATACAAAGATTTTAATCAATAATAAAATGGACCACATCATGTTGCAGACTTTTTGAATACTACAGAATTTCAATGCCCGAAAACCAAAGTTTCAAGAACGGTAAACTTAAAAAATTTAAATAGTAGAAATAAGAAAAATAAAAGTATTTGAATACAGAATACCAACTTTCTAGAAGAACGGGATATCTGAAAACTTAAGATAATCTGCAAAAATTAGAAATTTTAAACTTCCAAAATATTAAAATATATGTAATTCTTAATATTCATGATAATAAGATATGAAGCCTACATATTCGTCTTCCCAGTGTTTTAAAGAGTGTGGAAAGTCAAATTATCGATTTCCAGAATACTGGAAGGAACCAGGGTTGTAAATTCTAACCTTCCAATATATTTGAACAGATGAAACTAGAATTTCAAATTTCAAATTTTCAAAAGAATGTGGAAATAATGCTAGAGATTAAACTTCCAGAATATGTGAACACTTGATATTTTTAATATTATAATAAAAATATATTACAAGGTTAATCTAAACATTTTCAATTTCAAGATCATTTCATGCAATATGTGAGAAAAATATGAAATCTTCAGAGCATAATTAAGCGAAAATAAGAAACACAATATTTTTAGAACCTCAGAATAGGTGAAAACCGGAAATTAAAATTTTCCAGAACATTGAAATACGGGAAAACGAGAAAATTCATATTTCACCAGAATACGTAATAATATATGGAATAAATAGCTTAAAATTGAATTTTCAGAATACGTGAAACTGAAGATTCTAAACAATTTTTAAAGAATTTAAAATGTCAATCCCAATATTCTAGAATATCTGGAACTAGAAATATCACATTTTCAAACAAGAAATGAAATTCCAGAATATTAATATATTTAATTAGAAATTTTAATTTTTTTGAACATTATAATTTCGTGAACCATAGAGATACAAAATTTCTCGTACATTAGAATATGAGAAGACCAGAAATTTCAATTTCCTAGAATTTTAAAATATTGGAAAAATAGAAAATTCATATTCACCAGAATACGTAATAATATATGGAATAAATAGCTTAAAATCAAAATTTCAGAATACGTGAAACTGAAGATTCTGAACTATTTTTAAAGAATTTAAAATGTCAATTCCAATATTCCAGAATATCTGAAACTAGAAATATCACATTTTCAAACAAGAAATGAAATTCCAGAATATTAATATATTTAATTATAAATTTTAATTTTCCAGAACATTATAATTTTGTGAACCATAGAGATACAAAATTTCTCGAACATTAGAATATGAGAAGACTAGAAATTTCAATTTCCTAGAATTAAAAAATTTTCCAAAACTAGGAAATTTATATTCACCAGAAGAATAAATTATAGAATAAGTAGCTTGAAATTAGAATTTCAGAATGCGTAAACACTAGAGATTCTAAGCAATTAAAATTATTAGAAATATTAGATTTCGAGGAATTACTTATAAAATCTTAATTTCCAGTATTGTGGGATATACGAAAATAGAAATATCACATTTCCAAAAAAGGAATTGTAAAATTCCAGAATATTAGAATGTGTGAATTAGAAATTCTAACCTTCCAATATAATTTCGTGAACATCAGAGATACAAAATTTCTCGAACAGTAGAATATGAGAAGACCAGAAATTTCAATTTCCTAGAATTTAAAAATATTGGAAAAATAGAAAATTCATATTCGCCACAAGAATATGATATGAAATAAGTAACTTGAATTTAAAATTTCAGAATGCGTGAGCAGTAGAGATTCTAAGCAATTAAAATTATAAGAAATATTAGATTTCGAGGAATTACTTTTAAAATTTTAATTTCCAGTATTGTGGGATATATGAATATAGAAATATCACATTTCCAAACAAGGAATTGTAAAATTCCAGAATATTAGAATTTTTGAATTAGAAATTTAGATTTTCTTGAACATTAGAAAATCAGTGATAGAAAATTTCTTAGACATTAGAATATAAGAAAATTGGAAATTCAAATTTTCCAGAACATTAAAACATTGGAAAACTAGAAAATTCCATAAAATATGGAATACGTAGCTTCAAATTAAAATTTCAGAAACTAGAGATTTTAAGCATTTAAACTATAAGAAATATTAGATGTTAAAAAAGAAACACTTAAAATCTCAACTTCCAGCATATTTGAAACTAGAAATGTCACATTTCCAAATAGGAAATTGTAAAATTCCAGCAGATTAGAATATGTGGATTAGAAATTCTAATTTTCACTGACATAATTTCGTGAAAATCAGAAATACGAAATTTCTAGAACATTACAGTATGAGAAAACCAGAAATTAAATTTTCTAGAATTTTAAAATATTGGGTGGGTGGGAGGAATCCGTTTTAGTAGAATAAGAAATAAAATAAATAGAAATACATGAACGCATTTACTGTCAATATGTAGTTAATACAAAGATTTTAATCAATAATAAAATGGACCACATCATGTTGCAGACTTTCGGAATACTACAGAATTTCAATGCCCGAAAATCAAAGTTTCAAGAACGATAAACCTAAAAAATTTAAATAGTAGAAATAATTAAATAATTAAAAATACGGTAAAATATTAAATCACTTTAATTTTGCTGTGGCAATACTGGAGGAGTGCCTTTAGTGTTGGTATGTTTAACTCAGGGTTAACCCGATTGGAGCAGACTTATAATCAAAGTCGTTCCAACCGTGAATATCCCAGCTGTTTCCTATGTGTATAAAACTCAGCACCACATACTTGTCCTTTTCTAAGGCGATAGTGTTGCAATCGAGCAAGGTTTGGCAGCTGTATGTAACATTTCGAAAGAATTCAAAGAGGAGTTTTATTCTCAGTGATTGCCACAAACTAGAAATTTTTAAGAACTTCCTGGTAAGTAAGCCACAAAAAAATTAATTAAATTAAATACGTTTCACTACGAATCTCTTTGTTCTTTAATTTCAAATTTAAACTTCTAATCCAACCAAATGTTATGGAACAATAATCATCTTCCTTATATTAAATATCCTTTAAGTAATACGACGTACTACTACAATAGTTTCAAATTTTCGCTCAGGACCAGCAGATTTTTGAAGGGAGGAGGAAATCGATTAGATTTGATTGGTACTTATTTTAATATCATTTGACTAGTACTTATTTTAGCAAAGGCGAAAATATGAAAGAAAATTGAACCTCGGTGGAATATGAGTTCAGTTAAAACTGATGAAATACGGCTAAGCATTTTCTATCTGCTTTTTTCTACTCTAGGGGCAAGACCCGAAATTTTTTTTGGGTGGGGGGGACAGTCGATGAGATCGACCCCAGTACGCAACTGGTACTTAATTTATCGACTCCGAAAGGATGAAAGGTATAGTCGATATCAGCGGAACTTGATCTCAGAACGTAAAGATAGACGAAATACCTATTTCTTTACTACCCACAAGGGGCTAAACACAGATAGGACAAACAAGGACAGACAAACGGGTTAAGTCGATTACATCGACCCCAGTGCGTAACTGGTACTCAATTTATCGACCCGAAAGGATGAAAGGCAAAAATCAACCTCGGCGGAACTTGAACTCAGAAAGTAACGGCAGACGAAATACGGCTACGCATTTCGCCCGGCGTGCAGACGTTTCTGCCAGTTCGCTGCCTTAGAAATCATCCTCTCTACTTCTACTACAAACACATGGGCTGAAATTATTCAAAGGAGTGGACTAGTCGATTCCATCGACTGCAATGCTTAACTGGTAGTTATTTTATCGACTCAGGAAGTCGATTTCGGAGGACTTTGAGCTCAGAAAGTAAAGACAAACAATGAAATTTGGATGGATATTCGTATTATAATGACTCATATAAATATTGGAGTTAAATTTCTACTGTTCCAATTAATTTATCCACCCCCTGTACCTATATATATATTACACTCATAAATAAATATTACACTCACTTTTTAATTTGTAATTTGTCCAAAAAGATCACAATAATTATGTTAATATTACTGTGCTTTTTACTCACTTTTGCTTACATACACACACACACACATACGCACACATAAATATATATATATATATACATATGTAAGTATATATATATATATATATATATATATATATATATATATATATACATATATATATATATATGTATATAACAATGTTTGAACAAAAGACTGCCCCAAAGAGACAGCCAGATATTGCAGGAATCACATAGATACGTAGATAGATAAATTACTACATTTTATGCAATGAGTGGGTAACCGGACTTTGTTTTCGGGCTTGACATAAATATTTAAGTGCGTACATTGGCATTTTTAGTAAAAGATATACAAAAGCACACGCACGCACACACACACACACACATATATTGTATACATCCAAGTAGTACGTGAAGATGAGCTTACTCATCCCTGCAAGTGTATCGGAATTACTATTAAGTCAAAGAAATCGTTTGTCAACTATGCAAGCGTGCCTTATATTCCTTAATAAATAGTCTTTCTTTATCCAATCTTTGATTTTCTGTGGTTAGCTCCAAGTATTTGTAAAATGGAAATATTTTAGGATTCAGCGGTTCCCTCTCGCGGCACATTGCTATTTGTCCACTTAACAGGTATTATCATGTTATTATTTAATTTTTCTTTTTTCCGTTTTTGTTTCGTTATTCCTCTGTAGCTTATGCACTGTCAATCTTCTTCGAAAGGATAATCTCATGTGTCCGATGTAGATTTTGCAAGCATCCAAAGCATATTATAACATTAATTAAATTTTGGGAGTTGCAAGTGAAATTTTCTTTTATGCTGAAGATTTGTCTGCCCTTAAATATGAATCTCGAGTCTTCACTTAAGTACAGATATGTACTACAGTTTGTTCTACTACATTTGGTGACCATGAGATTAGGCGCTTGTTTGAAAATCTTCGCCGAAGTTAGAATATTCTTCAAAGTCTTCGGTTGTCTTTTACTTTTGATGATAAGTTGATTCTCTGATCATTATTTCATTGTTTTTCCAAACAGTTTAGGTCTGTTGCTTTTTATTTTGTAAAATATATCATTATTTCTTGGATTAAAGTAGCGACATAGGATAAAACAATTTTTTTTTTTACTTTGTCTTTATTTTTCCTTTAACTAATGGGGTTCTAAACGTTTTGTCATTTCCATTCCATTTACAATAAGATTGAGTGGAAACGCAGTTTGAATTAGTGTTTTTTAAAGTTCTTCCAATCTTTATTTATGTATTGTAATGTTTTTCGCAATTGTGCAAATCATTTTTGCTGAGTTGACGGTAATTTTTACTTTTGTCTGTTTAGGATTGTAGGGTGTTAAAAGAATGTAATTTCCAGTTTTCTTTTAAATACAAGTAGAATGTGTCGAAATATATGAGTACAATCTTCGTAAATTTTCTTCTCGTGGTAACCCATTATTAGATTGGCATATATAGGGAAAACTTTGGTTCCCAAAGCCGTCCCAGATATTTGACTGTACGTTAAATCATCGAATGAGAAATAATCATTTTGTTGCATGAATGTCAGACCTTCAATGATAAAGATTTTCTTAGGCGGTGAGTGGCAGAAACGTTAGCATGCCGGGCGAAATGCGTAGCCGTATTTCGTCTGCCGTTACGTTCTGAGTTCAAATTCCGCCGAGGTCCACTTTGCCTTTCATTCTTTCGGGGTCGATAAATTAAGTACCAGTTAGGCACTGGGGTCGATGTAATCGACTTAATCCGTTTGTCTGTCCTCGTTTGTCCCTTCTATGTTTAGCCCCTTGTGGGTAGTAAAGAAACAGATAAAGATTCTTCGACGCTGTCTGTGAATTCGACTTGGTATATACATCTAAACAATATTTCATGGCATTGGTTTCACAGACATGGAAAATATTGGTGAATAGATTAACAAAAACCCAAAATAATTGCATTTTGACTCACTGTGATTGGTATGTGATTAAGTAAATCCAAATAATCTGAAACAAAACTCTGTATAAGCTTTAAGAAAAGTTTGACTACGATGGCTAGAAAATAATTTAGCCTCTGTGTTTCACATACAAAGCCCGCTAAAATTTGTCTGTTAAACAGATGCTATTTTCATATTCTCAGACTTAATATTTTTACAAACGTCAGTTTATTATACTTTTATTTTACCGTATTTATTTGAGCACTAGCAGTATCGCCCGGCGTTGCTCGGGTTTGTAAGGGAAATAACTATAAAGCATTTTTAGAGAGTTATAGCCAAAAAATAGCCAAAAATGGAAGAAAAAAATGGTAAATTTTTTTTGAGAGTTAAAAAGGTCGAGTTGCGTCCCCTAGACAGTCTGTGGTTTGTGTTTCTGATTCTCGACCCCATGTCGAATTTATCGATTTTTTTCAGAACTGGGGGAACTTTTCAAAAATTTCGCTGCGTTAGTTTTGAATTATGACATTGGGCTATGTGTGTGTCAAGTTTCATCAGAATCGGTTGAAAGCCGTGGTCAGGGTGAGGGTACAACCTAACAGACACACAGAAACACACACAGACAAACTGCCGTTTATATATAGAGAGATTAGTCTCACTATTTTATAATTGATCTGAACTGAAAATCTAGGTTGCGACTTGTCCACTGGGTAAAGTTAAAATTTTCGTTTCAATAGGTTTGAATACGAAGGCGAAAATGCTGTAACAAGATTTAGCAGTAAACAAAGAGTGTGACTAGTAAACGAATAAGAGATAGTAATAATATTTTTTTTCACATAAGCAAAATTCTACGCGTCTTCTGAGCTAGAGAGAAAAGAAAAAAACAGAGACAGATAGCAACTTGTTCAGTGGTACATATATATCAACACAGAATATGTGAAACTCAGTTGACTGCGGTAGAATTTAAACAAAGACACTTAATCAAACATAACTGAAGGCTGGAAGATATTCTGTCCGAGTTGCTATAATTTCACCCTCGTTACGGCCTTAAATTTAGCTATGAGATATAACAATACACCGAGTCTAACACGTTCTGTCGAAGATAACGTTTCAATGACACAGACAAAAGACTTTAAGTATAAGAGACTAGATTGCGTCTCTAGACGCAGCTTACTTTATGAAGATACGTAGGTTTTTATAAGTGAGTTTAAGAATATATATATTAATATATATATATATAAGATATATAATATATATATATATATATATTATAATATATATATAATATATATATATATATATTATATATATATATTGGTGTGTGTGTGCGTTTACATATATACATATGTATATATGTATATATATATATATATATAATATATATAGATATATATATATACATATGTATATACATGTATATACGCAAACACATACACACACATGTACGTATCTACAGAATATGATTAAGGATATGCATGTGTATACGCAGGTATGTTCGGAATCGCGTGTATACGGGAATATACAGAAGTTGCATATATAAGGGAAT
>NC_043010.1:53102022-53103410 GCF_006345805.1 Octopus sinensis | reverse complement strand
CACAGCCCCGTTTAGTTCGCGGAGATCCTCGTGAATTCAAATGAATAAAACAATGAACAATGAATCAAGAGACGTTACTCTCGAGTGGAATCTTTTTTATGTCTGTCTCCCTTGGATATGTCTTTTGGGCAAATTGTGTGGTCAACTTGATTGCACTATTTTGTTTGTGTTCTGGGAATGGTGTTCTTATACTTGATTGCTGAGGAATATTTCTTCGTCTTTGAGGAATATTTCTTCAGTATGTGGAGTTTGTGTGCTATGTACGTTTAGATATCACGCTTAGGAAAGCAGTAATCCTGGTGGGATTACCGTTGCAGAAAGTAGCTCTTCCTTTAAAATATTTGAGTGTAAAATATTGCTTGTGTATGCTGGGAGAGAAGGTTGCACCCCTAATGTTTAGGATGTTTTCTGTTGATTTTATGTTTAACTTTTCAATACTAGAGAGTTTATACTTGGTATCCCGTCTTTTATATTTTTTGGCTTTAGCATTAATTTTCCATTCTATCTGGGGGCTGCTTATTCTACCTTCTTTTAATATCCATATCATATTTGACAAGGATATTGCATGTTTTATAAAGTTGCCAGTCATTCCGATATACATCTTGGCTATTCCGTTGGGGTCGGTAATCTTGCCCTTGTATACGAGTTCTTTTTCGATACAGTTGCTGTTTAGAGGGCAGTAGTTTGGGGATCTACAGCTGCATTGTCTTTTGGGTATGTTTCTGGTGTGTTTATATTTATTGTGATTGAGTATTATTGAGCTTATATTGGGGAGGCAACTATAGATAACTAACAGTATTTCTATTGAAGAGCTTGTGTTATTTGTGTGAACGTGGAAAGTGTTTCCTAGCTATGTTAGTAGCTACATTCCGGTTATAAGATGGGTTATACCACAAGATTTCCTTCTGTCTGCATCTTCTTGGTCTATTTACATTTGGTGCAATGTAGTATATGCTATTCATCAAGTTGGACCTTTCTAATATAGCATTATAATATGGGGCGGCGTTTTCAAAAGTGTCTTTGTCGGCGGATAAATTGGAGACGCGCCAGCTAATGTTGGTAAGCATTTGCTTAATTACTGCTGGTGGTTGGTTGGAACGTATGTCTATGTAGGGTTTAAATTTTCTTGTGTTAAAATTTATGTTATGTTAATTATCATGAAAGAGTAATGACTTCCTTGCATTTATAATTGTCTCTACATCAGTATTAGTTATAGTCACATATGCCTTACTAAATTCAACTAAATTGAAATGACTTCTGAAGCAAGCTTTTGGAAATCGAACGGTAGAATTCTACGATATCGAATTGTATAAATTTGCTTTTCGGTTTATCTTCTACTTTTTTAAACCATTCAATAGTTGCATTCAATATCCATTGAGTAAGAATTG
>NC_043010.1:53077022-53094522 GCF_006345805.1 Octopus sinensis | reverse complement strand
TATATATGTGTGTGTGTGTGTGTGTGTGTGTGTGTGTGTGTCTGTGTTTGTCCCCCCCAACATCGCTCGACAACCGATGCTAGTGTGTTTACGTCCTAGTAACTTAGCGATTCGGTACAAGAGACCCGTAGATAAAAAAAAAAAATTTCTAAGTGTCGATTCCTTCGACTAAAACTTTTTCAAGGCGTTGCTCCAGCATGACCGCACTCCAATGACTGAAACAAGTAAAGGCCGAAAGTTGATGTTACCATGCGGTCTTCCGTTCGTCTTCATGTTCCACGTCCAAGCTATTTATGGAAAAAGACGAAGTTGGTCCTATATCCAAACTTCTATCGTTACTTTCATTTGACAAAGCTCATGCGTCTTGTTTGCGTGTGTACGTGTGCCTGCGGATTCGTATGATTATGTGTGTGGGGGGATTGTGTGTGCGTGTGAGTGTGTGAATTTGTGTGTTTGTGTACGTGTGAGAATGCGTTTGTGTATATGTGCGTGTGTGAATGTGTGTGTGTGTGTGTGAATTTGGGTGTGTGTGTATGCGCGCATGAATTTGTATGGGTGTGTGTGTGGTGTGAATCTGTGTGCGTGTGTGTGCGTGTAGGAATGTGTGTGTGTATGTGCATGTGTTAATTTGTGTGTGTATGTGAATTTGTGTATGTGTGTGTGAATTTGTGTATGTGTGTGGATTTGGGTGTGTACGTGAATTTGTGTATGCGCGCGTGAATTAGTGTGTGCCTGCGTGGTGTGTGAATCTGTGTGCGTGTAGGAATGTGTGTGTGTGTATGTGCATGTGTGAATTTGTGTGTGTGTGTGTGTATATATATATGCGCGCGTGAATTTGTGTGTGCGTGTGTTGTATGTGAATCTGTTTACGTGTAGGAATGTGTGTCTGTATGTGCATGTGTGAATTTGTGTGTGTGTGTGTGTGTGCATGTATGTGTGTGTGTGTGCGCATGTGTGTTCCTGCTTGTGTGTGAGTGATTCTGTATGTGTGTACGTTGTTATTGTTGTTCTTTCTATTCTCTGTGCCAAAAGTATTGCCAGAATCGTTCTGAAGAGAGAAACCTTCCTCTCTTAATTTACATGGATTTTTTATAAAAGCATTGTTTGTTTTTTTTCTATTTTCATCCGTGTTTAGAACCCTTAGAGACGCATTCAGATTAAAATAATGTAGATTTTAGTGGATGTTGTGAGTTGTTGTCATTTTATACATGTCTGTAAACAAGTTAAGGGAAAAATATAATTTGTCTAATAAGAGCGCCCATTTCTAGCCATCTGAAAGCAGTATGGGCAAACTTCCAATGCTGCAATAACTTCCTGTATGAAACTAATCCAAGCAAAAATCATCCTTTCATGCCAGTTTAAAGCTGTTAGGATCCAACCTCGAGGGACGAAATGAGAAACATGTCTGAACAGGTCAGCAACAAACAGCAAACAACAACAACAACAATAGCAGCAGTAGTAACAACAAAAACCAACTGCAATGAAAAATCTGTAATGAATAATAATATAATATAATAATAATAATAATAATGATAATAATGATAATAATAATAATAATAAAATATAATAATAATGATAATAATAATAATAAATAATAATAATAATAATAATATAATAATAATAGTAAAATAAATAATAAAATAATAATAATAATAATAATAATAAATAATAATAATAATCATAATAATAATATCAATAATAATAATAATAATAATAACAATAATAATAATGATAATAATAATAAAACAATGCATGTGCATGTGCCTAGTGTACCCTTATCAGACGAGTAATCATGATGGGTATACTGGGCTTCGTATATTTTACCCCAGTGTCACTTTGATGGCATGCCCTTCTCTCTCACTCAATAATAATGATAATAGTAATAATAATCATCATCATCATCATCATAATAATAATAATAATAATAATAATAAAATGGAAAATTAGTATAAAAGATGGGCTACAGCAAATATTCTGCTCAATACCACAGATTTGCTTGTCAGTTGTTTGACCTTAACCAGTTGAGCATGTCCCTTAGTGGCTGACGATATTGGGGGACCTTTTGAGCGGGATGGGTTACTCGATCAGAAGAAAATTCTAACTGGGCCCCACCTTCAAGGTCATGTGCTGTTTATCTTGATGCTGGGCTCATTAGCTTTTCAATGGCAGTCAGCCATTCTGGTTTCAAAACCAGAGGAGTAAGGCCTCTCTCGCCTTGCTGGTAAATCTTGCTAGAGATGGTCTCTCAATAAATATACCGGTTGGTGGTAACCTGAAAACGCAGGCGGCGAGCTGGCAGAATCGTTAGAACGCCGGGCGAAATGCTTAGCGGTATTTCGTCTGCCGCTACGTTCTGAGTTCAAATTCCGCCGAGGTCGACTTTGCCTTTCATCCTTTCGGGGTCGATTAAATAAGTACCAGTTACGCACTGGGGTCGATATAAACGACTTAATCTATTTGTCTGTCCTTGTTTAGTCCCTTGTGGGTAGTAAAGAAATAGGTAACCTGAAAACGCACCTCATTTATGAGTGAATATAGCTAACGGTAATGGTGAAAATAAAGGAAAATAGCTAACGACAATGGGGTGAACTGGACTGGAACAGATGATAAAAGTGCCACAGCCAGCACCTTGACAAAAAATTAAAGATATTCAATTTATTATTTTGCTACCAAAAGCGGAAATATGCAAATTATACTGTCCACTAATGTACTAGCGTAACTTATGATTGCTTTCTATAACAACTTATGCTAATGAGGACAGAATGAAGTCATCTTAACTCAGCGATAGGAAATAAACTGTACAACATACTTCAGGAGATCCCTCACTGTCTTTTTATAGGCCAACAATAATTTTAAAATGGCATGTTTACATTTTTAATTAACTCACTATGAGGTTTTATTATATTTGTAATTATTTCATTTCTGATAATAACTATTGTTTTTCATGACATATATTCGCCATTTAAATATGGCTAACCCCTAAGGGTGGATGCTACTGTAGTTTGTAGCCCCAGGAGGACACCTCCTCCAGCTGGCTATAGGTGTCATCCTGGGGCTAAAACTACAGTAGCATCCACCCTTAGAGGTTAGCCATATTTAAATGGCAAATATACGTCACGATGTGTTGCAGCTACTGTTTATAACTCGCTCTAAGATTTATTATTTATTGTTTTTCACTTAAGCAAGAAGGGCTGAAATTTGTGACAGAATTGTGACTTAAATCAACTGAAGATTTGATTTCTAATCATACGACATTTTATCAACACTACGAGGATGAAAGGTAAAAGTTACCTCACCAGACTTTGTACTCAGCATGACATACGGACACGCGATGATTAACTATATATATGATCATATATTATATAACAATATAATGAACAATATTATAAGTCAGTTGTTATTGAGCAGAAAGCTACAGGAATGACACCATTAGAGAAGTTAACGAAAGCGTATATTATCTTATGTATAAGTTGTGCAACCGTAATAATGCACAACCACGACTTTACAGACATTGACAGATTGTTTTTGAGGACAGATATACAAAAATAAGAAAAGAAATGTGTGTTTTTCAAAGCACTTATTTAATTTTAAAAATGTTTGTTTGTTTATAAATTTTTAACGATGTTTTCTTTTTCGTTTGACATAGCGTTGAGAGGTAATATCGAACAAGGAAGTAGCAGCCATGACGTCCCCCAAGTGTCTTGAAAATGTTTTCGAAAATTTTGTAAACAAAAACAGCTTTTATTTTATTTCTCATATTATTTTGTTGTTGCAAATTTACAAACAAGAAGGAAAAAATAACATTTAAACAATCAAGTAGAGACATACGTTATAGTAAAATCTACAGTTGTTACAAAAGGGAATTAAACACAAAGGAAACGGTAAAGGCTGTAAGTCCTTCACTAATCTGCAAATAAGGAGTTTTGTATTTGTCTAAACTCTCAGGAAAATGAATTGTGGGGCAGGCGTCTTCTTCTTTACTAACTTGATGACTTAAACCCCATCCACCCCATGAACGAGAAAACTGGAATAATGTAGCCATGGCTGTATGGTTAAGAAACTGGATTTGCAAGATTGTGGTTCCGGGTTCGGTCCTACTTGCCGCACCTTGAACGAGTGTCTTTTTCTTTAGTTCCGGGTCAACTGATACCTTGTGATGTAAATGAATTTGGTAGATGAGAACTGGAGAATTGTCTGGACGCCCGTCGTAAATATATATATATATATATATATATATATATAATATATATATATATATATATATATATATATTAGAAAAAAATAAGTAGCAGAAATCTGGATGGTTTTACATTTACAGATTTTTATTAATATGTCACCTGTTTTTATAAATCATATATAACGCTTGCATCTACATTAGTAGATTCTTCTGCATATAAATATATATGTATATGTATATGTATGTGTGTGTGTGTGTGTGGTGTGTGTGTGTGTGTGTGTATGTGCGTGTTTCTGCTTGCGTATATCCATTATCACTGTTTGACAACCGGTGTTGACTTGCTTACTTCCCTATACTTTAGCAGTTCAGCAAAAAGCGATCAATAGAATAAGTACCAGACATTTTTTTTTTAAATGTACTCGGTAGCGATTTGTTCAACAGAAAGAAATTAACGATAAAGGAAGATGACTCTGTCTGTGCAGCTTAACAGATACTTCAGTATTATGTGGTAATTCTGGTTGTCAAGCGGTGGTGGGAGACAAATACACACACGCGCGCTCATACAACCACACACACCTACACACATGCACCTCCCACCATATATATATATGTGATCGCGTGTGTATCATTGGCGATTTTCTTTCTCCGTCTTCCCTTCCTTGGATCTTTCCGTTTCCTATGTTTTTGACGAAGAGCTCCGCTCGAAACGTTAAATCTTCCTTCGTTCTTTCCTTTCCTGAGCGTCCAATAACACTATACTTGTTCCACGTACTCGTGTTGTTAGGTTTTCTATTTGTTCATGTTTGGATTGACTATAGATATATATATATTGCGAACCACATGATTCCGGTTCAGTCCCACCCACTTCGTGGCACCTTGGTCAAATGTCTTCTACTATAGTCTCGGGCCAACCAAAGCCTTGTGAGTGGATTTGGTAGACGGAAACTGAAAGAAGCCCATCGTATATATATATATATATATATATATGTATGTGTGTGTGTGTGTGTGTGTGTGTGTGTGTGTGTGTGTATGTGCGTGTTTCTGCTTGCGTATATCCATTATCACTGTTTGACAACCGGTGTTGACTTGCTTACTTCCCTATACTTTAGCAGTTCAGCAAAAAGCGATCAATAGAATAAGTACCAGACATTTTTTTTAAATGTACTCGGTAGCGATTTGTTCAACAGAAAGAAAATAACGATAAAGGAAGATGACTCTGTCTGTGCAGCTTAACAGATACTTCAGTATTATGTGGTAAATCTGGTTGTCAAGCGGTGGTGGGAGACAAATACCACACGCGCGCTCATACAACCACACACACCTACACACATGCACCTCCCACCAATATATATATGTGATCGCGTGTGTATCATTGGCGATTTTCTTTCTCCGTCTTCCCTTCCTTGGATCTTTCCGTTTCCTATGTTTTTGACGAAGAGCTCCGCTCGAAACGTTAAATCTTCTTCGTTCTTTCCTTTCCTGAGCGTCCAATAACACTATACTTGTTCCACGTACTCGTGTGTTAGGTTTTTTCTATTTGTTCATGTTTGGATTGACTATAGATATATATATATTGCGAACCACATGATTCCGGTTCAGTCCCACCCACTTCGTGGCACCTTGGTCAAATGTCTTCTACTATAGTCTCGGGCCAACCAAAGCCTTGTGAGTGGATTTGGTAGACGGAAACTGAAAGAAGCCCATCGTATATATATATATATATATATATATGTATGTGTGTGTGTGTGTGTGTGTGTGTGTGTGTGTGTGTGTATGTGCGTGTTTCTGCTTGCGTATATCCATTATCACTGTTTGACAACCGGTGTTGACTTGCTTACTTCCCTATACTTTAGCAGTTCAGCAAAAAGCGATCAATAGAATAAGTACCAGACATTTTTTTTAAATGTACTCGGTAGCGATTTGTTCAACAGAAAGAAAATAACGATAAAGGAAGATGACTCTGTCTGTGCAGCTTAACAGATACTTCAGTATTATGTGGTAAATCTGGTTGTCAAGCGGTGGTGGGAGACAAATACACACACGCGCGCTCATACAAACCACACCACCCTACACACATGCACCTCCCACATATATAATATGTGATCGGTGTGTATCATGGCGATTTTCTTTCTCCGTCTTCCCTTCCCT
Organism: Octopus sinensis; assembly: GCF_006345805.1. Lineage (NCBI taxonomy): Eukaryota > Metazoa > Mollusca > Cephalopoda > Octopoda > Octopodidae > Octopus > Octopus sinensis. The sequence continues at coordinate 53,088,197 of NC_043010.1, read as the reverse complement.
GGATCTTTCCGTTCCTATGTTTTTGACGAAGAGCTCCGCTCGAAACGTTAAATCTTCCTTCGTTCTTCCTTCTGAGCGTCCAAACCACTATACTTGTTCCACGTATCGTGTTGTTAGGTTTCTATTTGTAGTTTTTGACTATATTATTAATGTTTGGATTGACTATATATATATATATATTGCGAAACACAATGATTCGGGTTCAGTCCCACCCACTTCGTGGCACCTTGGTCAAATGTCTTCTACTATAGTCTCGGGCCAACCAAAGCCTTGTGAGTGGATTTGGTAGACGGAAACTGAAAGAAGCCCATCGTATATATATATATATATATTAATATATGTATATGTGTGTGTGTGTGTGTGTGTATGTCTGTGCGCCTGTGTTTGTCCCCACACCATCGCTTGACAACCGATGCTGGTGTGTTTACGTCCCCGTAACTTAGCGGTTCTGCAAAACAGAACAATAGAATAAGTACTAGGCCTACAAAGAATAAGTCCTGGGGTCGATTTGCTCGACTAAAAGTGGTGCTCCAGCATGGCCGCAGTTAAATGACTGAAACAAATAGAAGAATAAAAGACTAAAAGAGTATATATATATTAATATATATATATATATATATAATATATATATATATATATATATATACATATTGGTGAATTGAAGAAATGGAGCTGAACGCAGATTGAACAGAAATCGTTTTATTTCATTCTACACGTGTTTCGAAAGGCACAAATTACCAAAGGCACAAATTTGCGTGTCTCCAACCATTACGCAACTTTTCGGGACGTGAACAAGCGCCAGACCACGGGACTCAGTAAGCTAATATGGCGACTGAAGGATGCGAACTTAAGCTATAGGCTGGAATGGTCAATTTTGTCGGTGGCCCTCCCATTTGATAGGGGCAGAAGACAGTGCAACCTTTGTGCTCCGAACTCTTCCATATTTTGTTTGCCAGAGGCCGGATGGTAAACGGGCTCTTACAGTCGGCTTTTCGATGCCCCCATTGGCGGCGTTACACTTATCTGGCCTTTAAATAGCGTTTATAAATAAGACCGGCACCCATAGCCCTTGGTAACAAATTCTGAAATAGATTTTAAGATATCTACAATTAACCACTGCAAGGGAAATTACTCCTGTAAGACAAACGGGGCTTGTTTTTTCACAGCGGGGGGTTTCCTTGTCAAGGCAGGCTTAGATGAACACTCACACACACACATAAAACATAATATATATATATAATTTCTTTATTTTTTTTCTTTCTGCCACCCAACGGTTATCACGGCAGTAGCCACTGACAGCCGAACGATCAAACGCACACACGTACACAAAAAATGTTTTCTACCCCTACGCCAACACACACATATATAGAACAGTATACACACACACACGTCTCTAAGTAGATTTTTTTCTCGCCCCTTATAAAACATCCAATATTCTTTAAATAGTCAGAACTTTATTCTCGGTCACAAAGAACATATATACACCCTCACCCACATGATTGACCGATGCCTGACCTGTTGAATTCTTCAGCCACCGGTTCTCAACATACACTGATAAACAGTTTCGCCATGGGCTCTTAGGAGCACAGTTCGATTTGTTTTTTGCTCTGCCTCTGTTCTGTTTTTGTTTTTCCAACGGATTTCCTTTTTTCTTCCTGAAGAGAAAGACACAATATGGTCCCATTATTCAATCGGATTTTGGTAATTTGTGCCTTTCGAAACACGTGTAGAATGAAATAAAACGATTTCTGTTCAATCTGCGTTCAGCTCCATTTCTTCAATTCACCAATAATGTTTTAATTTCAATTATCCGCACCAACGCACGGTTGCAACGCCAGATGGTTGTACCTCCAACCGTGCTGTTCACTGCTGTGATTTTTGCTACTAAGGTATCGGTTAAACTTTTGATTAATCTACTACAAGATTATTCATCTTTCTATTTCACATAATATATATATATATATATATATATATATATATATATACGAGGGTAACCTTTCAGTTTCTGTTTACCAAACTCTCTCAAAGGTTTTGGTCGGTTCCACTTGCCCAATGTGTCATGCAATGCAATTGAGGCCGGAATTTTGTGGTTGGGAAACAAACTTCTTACCATACAGCTACGCCTTTCTCATTCTTTTTACCATTTTTTCTATTTATTATGCAAATTTATCAAAGACGCGCAGTATATTCCAGCTGACATTAGCAATGTTCTTCTCCAATTTTATGCTTCACAACAACAGTACCGCGTTCCCAATCGTTGAATTTTGACGCAACGAAAAAAGATTCTTTCTTCTGCTTATAGATATCCAACGACTCGATGGTAAGTGTTGCAACTATTCACATTTTACAAACTTGCTATTCCCCGTTTTACATTTGAATAATGAGTTAGCTGAATTCCACGTCTATGGTTTTTCTCCTTCGTCATACACGCATAGCAAGTATTCAAAAAGTTCCGATCGTGGTTTTAGTAATTCTGTGGTCCATTGAGAATCTAGAAGTCTACTGTATATAGCAAGTACGTTCCGTGTTCCATAGTCCTAGCTCTGTCAAAATATGTTCATAAATCACGTTAACAGTTTCTTGGTTACTGAATTACTAATAGTTCGGTAGTAGAAATAGCTTGTGTGTCTGCAACTGAGGAATCAGGTGAAGAATTGGTTGCAGAAGTGGAAATAAGCGTCGTATTGTTGAAAAATCAGTAACTGCTGTCGCAGGTGTGAAATAAGACGATTACACTGGAATTGCGCAAACGTTTCCTTTTTTTCCTCTGCATCAATAGGCGTAGGAGTGGCTGTGTGGTAAGTAGCTTGCTTACGAACCTCGTGGTTCCGGGTTCAGTCCCACTGCGTGGCACTTTGGGCAAATGTCTTCTACTCTAGCCTCGGGCCACCAGAGTCTTGTAAGTGGATTTGGTAGACGGAAACTGAAAGTAGCCCGTCGTGTCGTATATATGTATATATATATATATATATATATATATATATATATATATATATATATATAATATATATATATATATATATGGGGGTGTATATATGTTTGTGTGTCTGTTTGTCCCCCCAACATCGCTTGACAACCGATGCTGGTGTGTATACGTCATCGTAACTTAGTGTTTCGGCAAAAGTGACCGATAGAACAAGTACTAAGCTTACAAAGAATAAGTCCTCTGGTGGATTTGCTCGACTAAAGGCGGTGCTCCAGCATGGCCACAGTCAAATGACTGAAACAAGTAAAAGAGTAATGAGTAAAAGAGTACCTCTTTTCCTTTTTCAGTACTCTACTAGCATACGTACATTTCGATTAAGCAACAAACAAAATTACGAGAAGGTGGTGAAAGATACTTACCTTTGAGGGTATCACGAAAGGCTTGGCTGGAGGCCCAAGATTCCGAGTTCTTTTACAGGACTTAGAATAACTGACAGGCCGCTGTAATAAGTTTGAGACTATGAGAGGGGAATATGTTGAATAAAATCATAATTCACTGACATTCCTGTATTTTCTTTTACGAAAGCCAGGATATTTTCAGTACCCACCTCGTATATACATTTTATATATATACATATATATATATATATTATATATATATATTATATATATAATATATAATATATATATATATATATATATATATATTATATATATATATTATAGAAGGAGCTTCTACAGGACTAGAACTGTTTCATTCAGATGAAATCTTCAGGAAGCTGACAGTTCTAGTCCTGTAGAAACTCCTTCTATAAAATAAATAAAATAAAAAATAAAATAAATTACTTTACTCTGCTATGTATTGAGTACTGTATTGAGAACTGTTTCATTCAGATGAAATCTTCAGGAAGCTGACAGTTCTAGTCCTGTAGAAACTCCTTCTATAAAATAAATAAAATAAAAAATAAAATAAATTACTTTACTCTGCTATGTATTGAGTACCTTATTTACTGGGGCTAACCCCGACTCAACCCGGGACCTACATATATATATATTGTGACCCCCTTCGGTCATGAATGACCATGGGATTGCACCTAGAAAGTTACCCTCCTAGACACAAGTCCGGGCAAGGTTGTTTATGGAAGACCAGCAGTCGCCCATGCATACCAGCCTCCCCTCTCCACGCCACCAGTGTTATCCAAGGGAAAGACAAAGGTCGATACAGCTTGGCACCTGTGGCGTCGCAACTCATTTCTACAGCTGAGTGAACTGGAGCAACGTGAAATAAAGTGCCTTGCTCAAGAACACAACAAGGCACTTTATTTCACGTTGCTCCAGATATACATATATATATATATATATATATATATATATATACAGGGATTGGACAAAATAATGGAAACACCTTAAAATTTATTTTAATATCGGGTAAGACTACCTTTTGCAGTAATTACCGCTGGAATTCTACGAGGTATGGACTCGTACAAAGTTTGAATTGTTCCCAAAGGAATTTTTGTCCATTTTTCAGCTAAAACAGTCTCCAGTTCTTGTGGTGGTGATGGTGGAAGATATCGACTCGTTACTTGTTTTCCTAAAATGCACCATAAATATGCAGCCGGTGGTCGGAAATAAAGTAAAGGATGGATCGTCCGAGAAAATAGCATTCTTCCACTGCTCTAGGGACCAATTCTGTAGGTTTGTACTCCACTCTAAACACTTTGCAACGTTTGTTTTTGAAAGTAGTGGTATTGCAGCCCTCCCGTGAAATCCAGCCTTGTGCAGCTCCCGGCGAACAGTTTTGTGAAAACTGGGTTCTCGAGGTTGTCATTAAGCTCTGCAGTAATTTTGAATGCTGTACTTTTGTGATCATTTTTCTACAATTGGTGTAAAAGTCCAACGGTCCTTATCTTAAAGTTTTAGTTTTCTTCTGGAGTTTTGTTTCAACGAGGATGTATTTTCCTCTTTCTGACAGGCTGTCATTACATTCGAAACAGTTCCTCTTGATACACCAAATATTTCGGCTGTTTCGTTACGCTAGCGCCTGCCATAGGAGCACCAACAATTTGACTTCTTTGAAAGTCCGATAGATCTATCATTTAAATAAATTTTAATTATTTTTTCTGATGATATCTGAAAAGAAACAGCAATTTTAGCAAAACATATTAAGCAAAACTAATAATAAATAAATAAAAAACACAACAATAAACAAACATTTGACGGTTTTATAGATATTTTAAAATTATGATACTATGATGCTAGGTGTTTCCAATATTTTGTCAAACCCCGGTATATATATATATATATATATATAGATATAGATAGATAGATAGATAAATAGATAGATATGTATGTACATATATATATGTGTGTGTGTGTGTGTGTGTGTGTGTGTATGTATGTATGTACATACATACATATATATGTGTGTGTGTATGTACGCATATATATAGATAGATATAGTTATTACGGAGATGTACTTGCATAGCAAGTGACCTGATCTGAGATCGTATACTGGAACGAAAACAATTGCAGCATGGAAGGTGTTTATAAGCCATTTAAGAAACACACAAAATCCGTTAGATTCACTTGAACATTTAAATATAATTTGTCAAAATATTTTAGTTGCTTTGAAACCGCGACCTGTTCACTGACAAAATTCCGTGCTTTATTTAAAGGACACAATATATGTATTAAAGCGAAACTAATAGTTTCATATGTTGAGTGAACTCAAACATATTCTTCGGGCGCAAACCGTATATCATAACGAATTAAAAACTTGAATAATTAGAAGAAAGGCAATGAAGCTGAGTATATAGAAAACGCAGACAGTTAACAACGGAAAACGAAAAAACGGAAAAGGAAACTAAAATATCAAAAGGTAAAATGTGCTATCGTCCTTAAATTAAGTACCAGTTACGCACTGGGGTCGATGTAAACGACTTAATCCCTTTGTCTGTCCTTCTTTGTGTCCTCTATGTTTAGCTCCTTGTGGGTAATAAAGAAATTAGAAACGTTAGTTACGCCCGGCGAAATGCTTAGTGGTATTTCGCCTGCCGCTACGTTCTGAGTTCAAATTTCGCCGAGGTCGATTTTGCCTTTCATCCTTTCGGGGTCGATAAATTAAGTACCAGTTACGCACTGGGGTCGATATAACCGACTTAATCCGTTTGTCTGTCCTTGTTTGTCCTCTCTGTGTTTAGCGCCTTGTGGGTAGTAAAGAAATACGTATTTCGTCTGCCGCTACGTTCTGAGCTCAAATTCCGCCGAGGTTGACTTTGCCTTTCATTCTTTCGGGGTCAGTTAAATAAGTACCAGTTACGCACTGGGGTCAATGTAATCAACTTAATTCCCTTGTTTGTCCCCTCTATGTTTAGCCCCTTGTGGGCAATAAAGAAATAAGAAGATAGTGTAGCATCTCGCACTGCGCATAAAGGATAGATTTAGTATTTATTATGTTATGAAAAAAAAATTAGATACCGAAAGGGAATGACAAAATGTCTAGACAATGATTCTACTTTAGGTAGGGTGGCATTTTGTGTAATTGCTTTTTCCGCATTTATTAATGATTTTGTGAAGCTTTTTGCCATCAATTTAGAATCATATTTCTGCTCGCTTCACATAGTATGCAAAGGAACATATAAATTGTAATTGACGGAAATAAAATGATGGATAGAGAGAATTAGCGTGAGAATTTATTAGGTTACATGCTAGTTTATGCTATTTGCCATATTAAGTTAAATGTTATGATATTTGAGTATCGTATCTGCCAGCATTTGTTTACGCTATTAAATGCTTGTTTAACCTATTCCCCATTAATGGAAAACTTGGAAAACTCAAGAAAAATATAGTATTTGATAATCCCTTGTCCTTAAGTTTCAAATTCAAAGAGAATTTTACGTATGAAGCACGTTAGAGCAAGTCCCCTTGAGAGTAAACTAAATATTTCCTGTGTATTCAAAATACGTTAGAGAATGGACAAAACATACTAGGTTAGTCAAACTTTTTCTATTAGATACGTAAATTCAAGCATGGATTATGTAGGTGCAGTCTGGCAAAAGGTTATTTCAGATAACGAAATCAAAAGTTACGAAGATTGATGAAGGACGAGCCAGATATATCACCGGATGTCACAGCAGGACGTTATAAATTTATTAATTCACGAAGCTGGATTGTTACCAACAGATATCAATGCCAAGATATTAGCCGAAAAATATAGCGGAAATGCCAAAGAGATAATAACAACGCAAACACAAATATTTGTTTGTACGACGATAAATTTGAGAAACGACAGACGAGATATATGTGTAACCACATATGTACAGAGGTATAGAGAGAAGATTACGTAACGATCTCGGAGGACCTGCGACGGCTATGGGCACAACCACCTTCCTCCAGACGAAGCTGATTAAAAAAAGAAGATACAAAACCTATATAACATAACACCATACATAAGAATCAAACGAAGATTATTATTAATTAGAAAAGAATCAACAGTGTTCAAAGCATACATGTCGTAAGCAGGTATGTATATGTGCGTGTGTGTGTTTATGTTTGTGTATCTAAGTGTGTGGGTGGGTGTATACATATAGTCATATATATATATAGGCGAAGGAGTGGTGGTGTGGTAAGTAGCTTGCTTACGAACCACATGGTTCCGGGTTCAGTCCATCTGCGTGGCACCTTGGGCAAGTGTCTTCTACTATAGGCTTGGGCCGACCAAAGACTTGTGAGTGGATTTGCTAGACGGAAACTGAAAGAATCCCGTCATATATATGCTTATATATGTATATATATATGTGTGTGTGTGTATACATTTGTGTGTCTGTGTTTGTCCCCCCAACATCGCTTGACAAACGATGCTGGTGTGTTTATGTCCCCGTAACTTAGCGGTTCGGCAAAAGACACCGATAGAATAAGTACTAGGCTCAGAAAGAATAAGTCCCGGAGTCGATTTGCTGGACTAAAGGCGATGCTCCAGCATGGCCACAATCAAATGACTGAAACAAGTAAAAGAGTAAAATAGTATATATAAAGAGAAAGAGAGACAGAGAGAGATAGAGAAGAGGTGATATATGGAATTGTTCATATTTAAAATTTTTTAATGGAAACTAGACATATACTGTTCATTTAACATGTCTGATAGTGACTCTATTGTATTCTGTTGGGAAAAGAGAACATAAATTTCGATTATATTAGACGTACTAATATATTATATCGGAAGAAAATCCATCAATCAATTTTTATTCCCATCCTTCTATTCCTGAGAATGTTATGGGGTGGGGGAGAGTCCTTTGGTACCTTACCTCCTCCATAGGGTCCTATGAGAAGCAATGGTTATTAAACTTTTCTGATGGACTCCCAAGCGTGACTAACAGACTGAGTATATTATTCAATTATCTCACTCGAGTCCTATTCCTAACTCTCATGCCGGTAGGATCGGTTTGAAGGAATCGCCCTTCATTTATTTCTGTTTTTTTTTTATGTTGCATCCTAACCATGTGTCTGTAGTACCGGAGCTGTGGCCTTTCAGAGCGAAGTAGTGGCTTGATCTTGAGAGACGCCCTGATCGCAGAGGCATCGTATCCTGTGGAGTAACATTACTCCGGTGATCCATTAGAGGACACCACATATTGGCCTCTTGTGTTTACGATCTTGTTCTTTCGGTCGTGATCGAACACTCTGACCATACTTGAAGATAAGTGCAAAGGCTGTACTGAATATAGATTGGATTTTTACCAGTCTCATATTTTTAAATATATAATTGTTAAAAATCCGAGGGACAATGTGAGGAATTATTTGCAAATATTATGCATATTTTTCAGGAGGCAAATTTTGTTGTTTTCTTAACTTGAAGACTGCTGTAATTGAATAGGTCTATAAATGAAGGCATTTTATCATTATCGTCTGTGCAGGGGTTTCGAACCACATTATCTAATGTTTTTTATCTTCTTTTTATTTACATAAAACGGTTGGATGTGAATTTAGGAAGATCCAACTGCTATTTTTAGCTTATCTAGCGAATATGCTCAGGTACCATCGTTTTATGGGATACTTTAAGACTGGTGGGGAAAACAAATTACTAAGTCAGACTTTTCGTGGGCTATCTGAACACAGAACATTTTTACCATGGAGAGGGCCCAGCTGAAGTGTCGGAAAGTCATGCTGCATTTAAAAATCAAAGATATGTTAGCGACAGAGGCTGTATTAATACCGAGTGGTACCATTTATCCCCACTTAAACGAGCGTCCACTATTAACAATACCAAGGAAGGTCGAAATCACGAGATCTGGTGGTCTCAGCGCTGGAGATGATGGGGATTTATCTCTCCACTACCGATATAAACCTGGTTGAATTTTGCACCAAATGTCAATATGAGAGTTGCATCTACCGCAGTATAGTTTGTTCTGAGAGAACATCCAGGTTTAAGTGGAATAAATATTACAACTAAAAAAAATCAAAATCCAGAATCAGATATTTTAGTATTGCAGCAACTTTCAATCGGCTTGGTCTCCGATCATTATCAAGTTTTTTTTCTTTTTTCGTTTCATTTTTTAATGCCTGGATATGTAGCAACCTGGGACCATGCTACCCGTCTTTTTACAATTGGTTCTCATGAACTGCTCTGAATTACATCTATTCAAACGCAATCCATTATGAGTATGTAAACATGCATCGTCTTGCTGTGAAAACAACTCTTGTTTACACACACACATAATATCCTAAGTTACGTCATATACTTCGTGGTGCGAAAGAGTTATTAACATCGATCACGTTTCGTTAGAATGACGCCATTTTCTGTACATGACAAAACGTTTATAAAACATTCGCAACTAAACTTCTATTAAGAGTATATTGAGTCCTAGGAGGGCTTAAGAAAACTGGAAATCGTGATAGTCTACTTACTATTCACCTGCTCTTGTACACATGAATTTCAAACCGGAAATAAACTTCACAGCAACATTAAGTTTATTTACATAAGTATAATAATAGAGTGATTGCATCATGCGCTGGGAGGCTTAATGAGAAAGAATACTAAAGGTGTGCTGTTGTGTTTGTGTAAACTTCTCTGCACGAATTAGTGTATTTATAAACGGTACTTCAGCATGGTCTTAGCTTTGACAGTTAAACGCGAAGGATGTAACTACAGAACATACAATAAAATGTAAATGTCGTTTAATGAAGTTTCTTTATCTTCCGAGGTTTCGTGGTCTACTGCTTAAGATATTGCACTCACGATCGGCAGGTCGTGGTTTCAGTTTCCGAACTGGAAGCTGCGTGGCGTCCTTGAGCAAAAAAGATTCGTTCCAAGTTGCTCGGCGATCACATAGACATCTGATGTGTGGCACGTCTTGTACCTGTAGAGGTAATGTCGATCAGATAGAGGCAGTGAGGTTACGTGCGGTGCAGATATTTGATCACTATAAACATATCATCATTTATTCTTTTATTATTTTGTTTTTTTCACTTGCTTCAGCCAGTTGACTGCGGCCATGTTGTAGCACCGCATTTAGTCGAACAAATCGATCCCAGGAATTATACTTTGTAAGCCTAGTACTTATTCTATCGTTCACTTTTGCTTACCGCTACGTTACAAGGGTATAAACACACCAACATCGGTTGTCAAGCGATGGTGGGGTGACAAACACAGATACACACACACACACACACACACACACAGACATATATATATATAATGAGAATTTACAATAAAACAAAAGACGAAGACGGGTGTGTAAAGAACTAACAGATGTATTAGTTTAATGCTCGGGAAGTGAGAAAGCCTTTTTACGTTTCGAGCCTACGCTCTTCTACAGAAAGGAACACAAAAATAAACAGGGAGAGAAAATAGAAAATAGAAAAAGGTTTAATGGCTACCGATCTATCATGGCGAACAATCTCTCTCTCTCTCTCTCTTTCTCTCTCTCTCTCTCTCGCTCTCTTTCTCTATATATATACGACGGGCTTCTTTCAGTTTCCGTGTACCAAATCCACACACAAGGCTGTGGTCGGCCCGAGGTTAACTAGATGTCACTTGCTCAAGGAAATGGACCCTCGCAGTGGAAATGGACCCTCGCAGTGGAAATGGACCCTCGCAGTGGAAATGGACCCTCGCAGTGGAAATGGACCCGGAACCAGGTGGTTGGAAAGCAAGCTTGTTACCAACCACGCAAGTTGTTCAGCAAGAAATCAAAGAAGTAAAAACAAAATACATTATATGCCATTTATTATATTCGTTTGGCCATGCTGGAG
>NC_043010.1:53059522-53074522 GCF_006345805.1 Octopus sinensis | reverse complement strand
TTTCAAATTTTGTTCCTGTCGAATCTTATCCGTTATTTTTGTGGTTCTATGTGTTGAATTTCACCCTAAGTGTGGATTCCTTATGTGTATAAATATACACTATCGTATGACTAATATATAGTCTTCTTGACTAATTTTTTACACGTTAGACCACTGGAAATGTAAATTTTGATTGAATATTTTCAATTTAATTAAATTCCATTTCCCTTTTGATATGATTAAACATTATAACTTTTTGGATAATTTTCGGTTGAAGTTGGCGGTTTATTGTAGCTAACGATAGGACTGCGATTGCGCAGAAAAATTTGAAAAGTTACTTCGTATAAACAGTTGACAGATAGCAGTCCTTGTCTTCTGTCTTATACGTTTTAACCCCAGGTTGGCCCTCGCCGATGAAGATCTGACCTTGTGAGTTCCCCTAACTTGCTAAAGAAGATCAGAAACCAATTTTGGTCCGGGGTATTAAATGGTAAATGTTTTTCATTTCCAAATTTTCTTCCTGTCGAATCTTATCCGTTATTATTGTGGTTCTATGTGTTGAATTTCACCCTAAATATATATATATATATATATATATATATATATATATATATATATTTGAAACATAGATGAAACATTCCTATCACAACTTGGGTCCTTGAAGACTGCTTAAATGCAAGAAAGTATACTAGTCCCTTAATATTTAATATTCAATAATTCCTCTATACACAATCATACAAACCCCTATATATATATATATATAATATATATATATATTATATATATATATATATATAATATATATATATATATATATATATATATATATATACTTATGTATGTATATATGTATGTACGTGTTTGTGTGCATGTGTGTGTATGTAAGCATGTATGTATTCATGCATGTGTGTAAGCATGCATTTATCTATGCATGTATCTATACATGTATGAGGACATAATACGGAAACCGCTTTCGTAGTCTTTAAAATCATGTCAACATCTTCTGAGCAACTGATTTCTATCAGAGTCGACGTTTTCTTTTCTTTATACCAGATCAATATTTCTAGATTGTTGCGCACCATACATTTCACAGGAACATTCCGCCAGTATTCTTTTACAATATGGATGAGGTTGTCCTTAACATCACTGAAACATCTCATATACTGACCTTTTGAAATTATTATTTCTACGATTTGAAATGTGAAATGTATAATCGTTACATCAAGCCTCATTGCTCGATAAAATCTCGATGACATTTCAGACAGCTGTTTATGATGTAAGACACATCTTCAAAGTGAACTCCACAGAGTCTGTATAGTTATGTTTTTTTTCACGTATGCACTATTTCCCGCCGTACAAGTCGATGTTTTCAGGCTAAAATTTACAGCCAAGAAAGGTAGGTCGATTTATATACTCCAAGATGAATTATGAGAACCAAGCATTTGGAAAGATTGTGACTATGTGTGATTGTTTACATTACATGCTTAGAAAATATTTTATGCTGAATTGTTGGGCGGAAAATGCTTTAAGTGTTTTTCCCGCATCACTAACATTTTTCGTGCATCTGGCATATTGTCTTTGTTTCAATTGTCCGGATTGCAAAAGCGTACTCTACAAAAAAAAAAAAGAGCTGACAAAACGGCCCTTTAAACCAAGATTTTCAATATACACCACTCTGTTTATCAATATTACCCTCACTATTAAAGCAGCGAACTGGCAGAATCGTTACCACGCCGGGCAAAACGCATAACGGCTTTTCGGTCATCTTTACAAACTGAGTTCAAATTCTGCTGGGGTCAACTTTATCTTTCATCCTTTTGGGGGGTCGATAAAATAAGTACCAATTGAGCACTGGAGTTGATGCAATCAACTTGCCCTCTCCTCCGAAATCGTTGGTCTTGTGCCAAAATTTGTAACCATTATTATCCTCATTTTGAATATTTCCTGACTCTGAAACAAGTAATGTAAGATACATGAATGAAACGGGAAAAGTGAGAGCGAGAAAGAGAAAGAGAGAGAGAGAGAGAAGAGAGAGAGAGAGAGAGAGAGAGAGAGAGAGAGAGAGAGAGATATTCAAATTTAAATTTAATCAAAAAGGAAAACAATTCTTTCAGACTTATAAAGGTAAGCTCAGAAAACGTTATATCTCTTCGTATGGGAAACTAAAGTGTACAACTCCCAAATGCTTTTTTAAATTTTGCTATGAATCTGTAGTTATCATTTGATTTCATTTTATTATGCAAGAATTTATTACGATAGTAAGATACAAATTTTAAAAGATACTAGGCACTAAGTTTATCTCAGCATTTCGTAGTTTACAGAGAATAACTAATGAGGCCCCCGGAGGATATTTGTACCGCTTTCTCTATCTGTAATCACATAAAACGCTGGAGTACAATAGCTCATTTAGTTACTTGCATTGATTTGTAACTCCCTTAATTACCTAAAAACAGTAAGGGATGGTCATTTGTCTTATATAGAGACAAGATGGCTGAAGGGATGGTTTATTAGATTATCTGTATCATGTCGTGAACATATCTAAATCTATTGTAGGTGTTTAATAATATTTTGAAACACAACTCTCTTTTGTTCGACGTCTCACTTCACTTACATAAATTTGACCAAGCTTCCATCCGGTCCTAGAAGACAAAGCTGTTACGCCAGTTCATGTGTAGAATTCAATCCTGCGTGGCCCTAACTACAGATTGTCGATAAATGTCAAACAACGTCTCTCACGCTTGGCGGTACCATGCTGTGCTTCTTTCTCCTGGTGCCGCATGGAATTACTTGATATGCGAAGGCGTTGTTCAGTGAACTTGTAGATCATTTTTGGAAGAATTCCACAGTGAATGCTGCCATTTCGCATCCAGGGCCATTCGTAGAATTCTTGTGTAACAGCCATCTAAAATCTTCTTTGCTTCTTTGGTAAGAGTCGATATTTCGCTACTATACGAGAGCACTGACTCCACAGTGGCAAGGAAGAGTCCCCTTGAGTCTTGACCTCTATATTCTCATGCGTTCGTCACACACTGTCCAAGTTTGTGCTTTTCTTATATAAAGATTAGCTGCGAATATACCTCTCCAAACCGAACGCAAGTTAACCTTTGGAAAGGGATAGACCAAGACTTCGGAAACCACCCTACATGGGTTACGATATGCTTATTCAGAAGAGTAAACTTCAATGTTTAATATTGTGAGAACTTGTATGCAACTGGTGCTGGTTTCAAAAAAAATAATTACGTCCTGGATATCTACATTATCCACTGCGTGGTTGTCTTTTAAATATTTAAAGTGAAGACGCGTGGTTTAGTGGTTAGGAGCATTCAGCTCATGATCGTATGGTCGTGAGTTCAATTCCCGGCGGCGCATTGTGTCCTTGAGCAAGACACTTTATTTCACGTTGCTCCAATCCGCTCAGCTTGAAAAAATGAGTAGTACCTGTCTTTCAAAGGGCCAACCTTGTCACACTCTGTGTCATGCTGAATCTCCCCGAGAACTACGTTAAGGGTACACGTGTTTGTGGAGTGCTCAGCCACGTTAATTTCACGAGCAAGCTGTTCCGTTGATCGTATCAGCTGGGACCCTCGTCGTCGCAACCGACGGAGTGCTCCTTATAAATATCTAGAAAAGAACATGTCCCAGTTAGCGATAATCTGCAATCTGCAAGGGGTGTATGCAACCCCTGTTAGTTTCAACTAATGAAAATCCAAAATGGCCAAAGTTCATTAAAATGTCGCACAAATAGTCGTGACAATCATCAGACGGGTACTATGAACATCATTCAACAGGACAGGAAGGAAATATAAAACAATTGTTGTGCTTTATTGCATCTGTCTCCTTTAACAACACATTCAGTACCGCACGAGCCAAACTGGGAGACCCCGAACTGGTCGCTCGGTCCACTAGAAATAAGAGCCAAATTTCCTCCAAGAAAATCACACCCTAGAGTGTGGTCTCAAGTTACCTGCAAATATTTTATATTTAATTCATTTCAGTCAATGGACAGCGGCCATGATGGAGCACTGCCTTCAAGGCTTTCGTCGAACAAATCGAAACCAGTATTAATTTTTTATTCTTTCTGCCCTTTTTTTTTTGCCGAATATTTCAGTTACGGGGTTGTAAACAAATCAACAACAGTTGATAGGTGACAGGTGGACAAACACGAACGCACACACACATACACATAGAAACATATATGCGACGGGCTTCCATACAATTTCCGTCCACTAGATTTTCTCACAAGGTGTTCGTCCATCTGGGGCTATAGTAGAAAGACACTTTGCCTAAGATTCTGCGCAGTGAGACTGGACTTAAAATCATGTGGTTACAAAGCGAACTACTTAATCACACGGTCGCGGGACGCCAATGAAAATAAGGCATGCTGGTCATGGATGGAATGCCTTTGACCATAGCCAAGATCAGTCTGGTCTAACCACAGGCAATACAACAGAATCAACAGTACAAATACCCACAAGTAAACAATAATTAGGTCGACATTGCATAATAAGTCATCCGTGGTGAGCTGGCAGAATCGTTAGCATCTCAGCCAAAATGCTTAGCAGCATTTCATGACTTTACGTCCTGAGTTCAATTTTCGCTAAGGTCACCTTTAGTTTTTATCCTTTCGCGGTCGATAAAATAAGTACCAGTCGAGCAGTGGGGTCGATGCACTCGACTAGTCTCCTCCACAAAACCTTCACGCCTTCTGCCTGAAGTAGAAGCGGTTATATAATGAGTCTTTCCCTATATTCAGACACGAAGATGGATAGTTGCGTAAGTCAATTTAGCTGCTGTTTGTAATAGGTCTATCGTTTACATAATGAGCCCTCGTTAACTTGGAGTCATTATAGTCAAATTCAAGGGAGATCATTTTGTGTTATACTTTCCTCATAATTAGTTAACAGAGTTTTGACCAGAAATGATATAACTCAAACCTACAACTTCTGTATCGAAAACCTACACGATTTAACCATGACACATTTGTAACATTTGTTCATAGTAGAACTATGTATGGTATGGCATGGTAATATAACCGTCTCGTCAATATATTTTATGCAATAATGTGTAACTACATACACATATGCGTACGTCCACACGTACATATAGAGCAATGAGGAGACAGACAGACTGACAAACCGGCAAGCAGGCACACAGGCAACCAACAGATACCTAAAGAACTTACATATATATATATATATATATATATATATATATTATATATATATATATATATATACACGCATATATATATATATATATATATATATATATATACATACCAATATATATATTTGTAAGTACTGACGTACCAGATAGTGTGTAAGTTTGTGTGTCATGTGTATTTGTGTGTATGTGTATGTACACGGATATATAAATACGTGTGTGCGAATGACATAGATATTTCTACGCGTTTATATATATGTACATATGCATGTGTGTATGTATGTCGCACGTACGTGTTCGTAAGTATGTACATACGTACATATGTATATCTATAGTCTTTACGTATATGTACATGCATAAGTATATACATATATGTATATATATATATATGTATATGCATATATATATGTATATGTATGTAAGTATGTATGTATATATCTATGTATGTTCGTGTGTGTATGTATGTATGTATACGTGTACTTGTGTACGCGTGTATTTATGTGTGCGTACGTAAGCAGGTTAGAGAATTCCATCAATGTTTGATAACAGCGTCAGAATCATCATGGCGGTCGACGGCGTAACAGCCGCCATCACCGTCGCTGTCGATGTCGTCGTCATCATCATCATCATCATCATAATCATCATAGTCATGATCACCAACATCATCATCATCATCGTCGTCATCATCATCATCATCACCACCGACAACTCAGTCGTTATCTTCGACACCATCAGCTAGACACAAGAATTGTGTATATGTGTAAGTATTTGGTATGTATCCGTGGTAAAATGTAGAAGAAAAACACCATATACATGGGAGCGCGCGTTTATGAATATGTATGTATACGTATGAACGTTTCTCTGTTTGTATATGTACGTGCTTGTGCAATATCTATGCATATGCATATGTATATACACACATACACACACACATATATATAATATATATATCGATATATCGATATATATACTTATTCGAGTCTATGTCTATGTCTCTCTCTCTCTCTCTCTCTCTCTCTCTCTCTCTATATATATATATATATATATATATATACGTACATATATATGTGTGTGTGTATACGCATATATATATATGGACGTACGCATACATGAATAGAAAACTAACTTTTATATGTATGTGTATATATATGTGTGTGAGTGTTCGTATATGTTGAATTTTATATGTATGTGTGTGTGCATGTGTATGTATGTATATATATTCATACTTATGTATACATATTCATACATACATATATATAGATATATTTATATACGTAAGTATACATACAAATACATAGGGATAAATATTTATACACACACGCATATATATATGCTATATGTGAATGTACATACATATACATACATACTTATGACTACAATGTGCACATACACACCAAACATCTACACATACATACACATATACATATATATATGCACATTCTATACGCGTAGTTGATACATACGCGTTTACACATATATACCTACCTACCTAACTGCCTTCCTACAGACCTACCTACACACATACATACATAATGCATACATACATACATATATATATATACATACATGCATGCATACATAACTGGAGATAGGCGTTCGACAGTCTGGCAGGTTGAGAATAGATCGATAAGAACCAATACATAGCATGTAAGAGAATGTATGGAAGACAGGAAGAGTGTAACATGAGGACGTTGGAAATATTTATCGATCGCGTTCTCATGTCTGGTTCTCTCTGGTCTCAAAAATTGTGTGGACTGGTGTAGTAGATGCAGTAGGAGAGACGTAGGGAGGTGGTATGCGTATTAGCTGTACGTGTGTGCGTCTGTGTGTGCGTTGTAGGAGGACAGGGTTGGTGGTGGTTGAGGTTAGGTAATGACTATGGGGATTTGGACGTTGTTGGGTTGAGGCTGTCTGGGTGGGCGGACAGCTGGCTGGCTGGCTGGCTGGCTGGATGGATGGATGGATGGACGGCTGTTTAGATGGATAGATGGTTTGGTAGTTTTGTAGGGTGGACGTCTTGTTGGCTGGTCGGCTGGTTGGTGGGTTGGTTGGTTAGTCGGTCGTCTTGTTGGTGTGATGGTGCCATGGTGTGATAGCGACTTCACACATAAACGCATACACACACATAAATTTACAAATACACATAGGGATGTGTATAGAAATTGTATGTATATCAATACATATAGATCTGTGCATGTGTATATAGACTTCTGCATATATATATATACATATATGCGATATATATATATATATATATATATATATATATATATATATATATATATATATATATATATATATAGTTATGTATATATATGTACGTATATATATATATATATATATATGGTATGTATATATATAATGCTTGGGCACATAGATATAAGTACATATGTAAGCATGTATATGTATGTATATATATATGTATATATATGTATATATATATATATTTGTATATATATATAAGCATATACACATATATATGTATGTGTGTGTATTTATATAAGTATATATACATATGTATATATATATTATATATATACGCATACATATATGTGATTTTTCTATATGCTTCTTTCTCTTCGTCTCTCCTTTCATGTCTCCCCTTTTTTGTTCTCTCTCTCTCTCTCTCTCTCACTTCATCTCTCTCTCACTTCATCTCTCTCTCACTTCATCTCTCTCTCACTTCATCTCTCTCTCACTCTCTCTCTCTCTCTTTCTCTCTCTCTTTCTTTAGGTATTTGTCAACGTCTGTGCGTGTATTCTACGTTTGCGTGTATTTATATTCTTCTATATAATGCGGTCTTTGTGTAGATAAGCTTTAGCAATACTTACGTATGTTTGTGTGTGTATGTGTCTTTGTGTGTGTGAGCGAGTGTCAGTGTGTTCGCGCGTGCGCTGAAATGATAATAATCTTCCAAAATTTTAGCACAAAGCAACAATTCCAGGCGAGTGGATAAGTCGATTATATCGACCCCAATGTCCAACTGGTATTTATTTTATCGACCTCGAAAGGATGAAACAGAAAGTGGATTTCGGTGGACTTAACTTTTTGTATTAGCTCTCTCTCTCCTCTCTCTCTCTCTCTCTCACTCTCACTCTCTCTCTCTCTCTCTCTCTCTCTCTCTCTCTCTTCTCAGTTTCTTTGGTGTATAAGTGACCGAGATCTTCGTCAACAGTTAGCCTCTGGTCGACCATAACTGAGTATAGTTATAATCAAAATCAATGTTGCTCCACCCATGACCATCGTGTCTTTTTCATGGGAGTGTGGTAAGACGCTTGCTCCTCAACCACATAGTTCTCGAAGCAGTCCCACTGCGTGCCACCTTGGGCAATTGTTGGGCCGACCAAAGCCTTGCGAGTAGATTTGGTAGACGAAAACTGAAAGAAGCCCGTTGTATGTATATATGTATATATTTATGTGCGTGTGTGTGTGTGTGTGTGTGTGTGATGTGTGTTTGTCCTCCATCACCGCTTGACAACCGGTGTTGGTGTGTTTATGTCCCCGTAAATTTGCTGTTCGGCCAAAGACCCGATGGAATAAGTACCAGACTTAAATAAATCTGGGGCAGATTTGTTCGATAAACGATGGTGCCACAGTATGGTCGCAGTCAGATGCCTGAAATTACTGAAACAAGTATAAAAGAATGGAAGAATAAAATGATATGCATGTGTGTGTGCATGCGTGTGTGTGAGTGTGTGTGCGTGTGTGTGTGTGTGTGTACATACACACAACTACGCTGTCCAATGTTTCCTACTCAAAAAGTCTATAACGGGAATTGTGAAAGATTGGCTGCTATTTCTAGTAAATCGAATAACCTCATAGCCTCCCTTCATGAGTCTCATATATATATATATATATAAGAGCATTAGTGTAGTGTTTGTTAGTGTGTATGTATCTCTACCTTATCATCCAAAAGTAAGATTATTCAAGTGATTGGATTTATGTCGCTCACCAATATACGGCAACTGGAAAAGAGCGGTTTATACATAGATGTACTGGTGCCCCTTATTTGTCATCGCTGATTCGACGATGACTTATTTGACATCAGACGTTTTAATACTTCTCTCTCTCACTCTCTCTCTCTCTCTTCTCAGTTTCTTTGGTGTATAAGTGACCGAGATCCCAACATTTCTCGGACGAGGAAGCCCATCCTTCTTAGAGTTACCCCTTCGCTCATTTACAGCTAAGTTGTTACGGGTTCAGTCCTACTACATAGCACCTTGGACAAATGTTTCCTACATAACCACAAGCCGACCAAAGCCTTGTGAATGGATTTGGCAGATGGAAACTGAAAGAAATCTGTCGTATATATATATATATATATATATATATATATATATATATATGTATAATTATATATATATATGTGTGTGATAAGTCTGTACATCATCCTCTTCATATCTCTGGAAATTTAAATCTACACTATGGATTGATTCATCTTCTCTTCGAAACTAATAAGTTTTTTAAAAATCTGCGATAAGACTGTGCATCATCATTAAGGAACTTTGGAAAACTGTTTACAACCTATATCTGCCTCTAATGGAACTATCTCCAATATCTCATGAGTATAACCTCACCCACTAAGATGTCTAGAGAACTCATATGTATTTTAGCTGATGAGTACGGGACACTTTTATCTGCTGCAATTTTTGCAACTTGTAATAAAGCCGGTCTTTGTATGAAACAATTGTACTAAAAACCAATCCATTCTTGTGCTTCTTTCTCGTTTATAATCACCCCACATTACTGTATGGATAACACCATATAGTTTTTCTGGTGCATCTAAGTTAAGTACCACATTCAAGTAAATTCATTGGAAGTTACTTGAATCTTATTGCTTTTATATATATATATATATATATATATATATATATATATATATATATATATATAGATATATATATATGGGGATGTATCTATGTGTTTATGCCTTTGTGACTGTGTTTGAGCCACACCGGCACCGCTTAATAACCGGTGTTGGTGTGTTTACGTCCCCGTAACTTAATGGTTTGGCAAAAGAGATAGCTGCAATAAGTACTAAGCTTAAAAGGAATAAGTTCTGGGCTCGCTTTGTTCGTCTAAAATCTTTCAAGGTGGTGCTCCAGCATGGCCATAGTCAAAGAACTGGAACAAGCAAAAGAGTAAAAGAAGAATATCGAAAGGACTCAAATTTACCCCAACCCCATGCAGGCGATGTTACAGAATTTTGCCAAGAATGTGTATCGCAAAAGCAACTACTTAACTCTTATAACGACGAGGATTCACTTGTTAAAAACAAAAGCAATTATCTCCCTCCTGAAGGTGGGAATAAAACACTCGATGAATTCTGTGACCGTTTTCTGAATTTCCCGTATAATGCATTATGCAAAGATAGAATTAACTCAAACTTCATCACTACAGAATGGAAAAAAAAAAACTTAATTGAATTGGGAAATGATAAAGAATTGACAAAGAAGCCGATAAAGAAAGTGTTGTAGTACTGATGGATACAGAATATTACAAAGAAATAGTACTGTCCATGCGAGAAAACGATTCCTACTCCGAAAAGTTTGAAAATAATTTTTAAAAAACTCTCGTCTTTACTTCACCAACATGGAAAATGCCTGACAGACAAAGAAATTGATTATATAACAAATTTTCAGTTTAAACCTATTCCTTTTTAAGGTTTACCAAAAATCCTCAAGTGCCAGATAATTAATGAAGCCAGCAATCAATTACTCTGTATATACATTAACAAGATTTAAAACTAAAATCCGTTGTAGCTGGCTCATCATGAGAAACACATCGCTTGAGCAATTTACTTGACTTCCTACTGCAACCCCTTCTGAAATATGCCAAAAACTTCATTAGAGATTATCTGAATATGCTAAACCACGTCCCCAAACAATCAATGAAGAGACAGTTATGGTATCCTACGATGCTGTGAACCTGTATGCTAATATCCCACACAATTATAAAATAGACAGAATCAAATTCTAGTTGAAGAAATATTCAGAAGAACTACCTGGGCGCATCAACAAGGAATTCATTGTTGAAGCATTAAAATTTATCCTCCTGAACAATTACTTCATGTTTCATACCTATTACAATTAACAAAAAATGTGGAATTGCGATGGGAACAAAAACAGCCCCAGATCTTGCAAACCTAACCATAGGATATTTAGAATTGACTATATATCAAGTATTACTACAAAAGTGTGGATAATCATTTCACCAATATATAAACGAGAACTGGCAAAGATATTTGGACGACTGTTTTATCCTTTGGAATTTAAACCACTGCTCGGTTTTATAAATACTGATTTCGAAGTTTTAGTACAAAATGCAGCGATTTTCGGGGAGGGAGAAGTAGATTATATCAACCCCGAAATGATGAAAGGTAAAATCGATCTGGGAGGAATTTGATCTGAGAAAGTAAAGACAGATTAAATGCCGCTAAACATTTTGTCCGGCTGACCGCCTTCTCAACGGTATGAATATTAACATTCAATTTACAATGGAATACTGCAAAGAAAAATTTCCATTCCTTGACATTTTAATTAAAAGTAGTCAGTAACCTAATGGAAAACGACATCTATTATATACCCACAGACTCAAAGCAATACCTGTTATTCGACTCATGTCACCCAAAAGACAGTAAAATAAATATTCTTTTTTATTTAGCATGAAGGATTTGCACATTAGCATCCGATGCAAATACCCGGGACCTACGACTTCATGATGATGAGATAAAATGGGCGAAGAGAATTGTTATCGAAACACTAAGGGAAATACAACGAAATAACCCACCCAGTTTAAAAATACTACCCTATATTTCTACCCACATCCCTAAAAATAATAAGCCATATAAAGCTATTACAGTTCTATATTCAAGAGATGAGGAATTATGTACATTATTTACGTTATTTACGGGCATATGACATAGTGGTTAAGAGCGCGGACTGCTAACTCCAAGATTCCGAGTTCGATTCTAGGCAGTGACCTGAATAATATTATTAATGATAATAACATCGAAAAATACCTAAGAAATGAGGACCAAGATTCGAAATTTCTCCAAGACATTTGATGAAGGCCGGAGAGTATATCAGCTGAAATGTTGTGTTAACAACAAACAAGGTGAGGACAAATATCCGTCAATTGTAAATAATATAAATAAAGTAAATAATATATAAAGCTATTATTCAAATTTTATCTATGCTCACTAGGGGCCCTAAGATGAAGTCAATTCTCTGCACACTAATTTATCGAAAGTAAAAGCAAAGAAAATGACTTAAGTCTGACAGGTGCGAAATTATACCCAACAACAACGATACCGTGAGTTAAACAAATGTAGGCTACCTAACTGTGAAACATTTTTCAACCCACTGATCAGAATTCCATTTTAAACAAGGAAAATGACTGAAAATTAAGACTGAGTTTACCTGTGCATACAAAAAGTTAATCTATGTGATAACTTGTTCAGAATGTGGACACAACTATATAGGTCAAGCAAGAAAGTCTCTCAGACGAACAACACTGCACAAGGAAGAAATCTGGTTCCCAAGATATGAACAAATTAAGCGAAGACATAGAAAGATATCCAGGTAATTTCCAACCAAACTTCACAATTTCTCCTGTTTACTAATTTAGTGAAACAACTGCACAACAGTTAAATAATGAAACTACATTAATTAAAAATTATCAACCACAACTGAATATGGACATATCACCAATTTTGGACCATGTAAATATTTTAATAAATGAATTTATAACTGATATGTATAAATATATGTTTTATGAATTATCCATCTTTTCATAATTTTGACAACACAGTATGTGGAGAAAAATATTTTTCATCGAAGCTTTTCACGCCTCTGTGCGTGTGTGTATGTCTATGTATGTATGTATGTATGTATGTATGTATGTATGTATGTATGTATGTATGTATGTATGTATGTATGTATGTATGTATGTGTAGGTGCATGTATGCATGTATGAATATCTACGTATATATATATGTAATGAATATGAATAGAGACATTGTTCATATCGCGAATATATCCATATCATCATTACCTTTTTATTCAATTATATATTACATTCCTCTATTATATAATCACATAACCGAACCATTTCATCAGCCATCTTTGCAAAAATTGATAGGGATATTGATCTGTAGATAAATATTTTTCTCCATTCGCGCTTCTTCGATTTTCCTCCCACGCATGGATAATTCAACTTCCATTATCCACTTTCGTTTGGTTTCTCCATATCCTCCTACTGAGACTAATCATCCTCCTCTTCCTGATGAAGGAATTACGTATGAAACGTTGAAAATTTCCACTCAACAAACAGCCTCCATCATTTTAATTTTTCTATCCATAAATACAGTTTTAGTGACACACACTATAACCACCTTCACTAGATTCTTTTTATACGCATATACGTACATGCATATACACAAGCATGCATAAATACATAAATATATATGCATGTACATATATCGACATTCAGCAATAGATTAATTTGTGTGAATGTGTATGTATATATATATATATATATATATATATATATATATATATGCGTGTGTGTGTGTATGCCTATATAAATACATATAAAAATATATTTATGCATATATATATATATATATATATATATATATATATATTTATAAACATATACATATATATATATATTTTAATATTTAGAAAAACATTTAAATATACTTTCCTAGATGTGTATATGAACGTGTGAGTATATGTGTACGCAACTACGTACATATACATATATACATATACATATCTGTGTGTATGTTTGCATGGATGTATATTTGTACGCAAACGTGTATATGTTTTGCTAACAATCACATTCTCAGGATATATAATCAATGATATTACATCGTTATGTGTTTGTGCGTGTATGTGTGCGCGTGTGTATGTACATTCCGTGATATCATACAATTAAGACTGTATTCAATGCTATAACATTATAATGTAACTATAGTCTGTAATATCGCACTGTTACGTAAATGTCTATGGCATGATATTATAGCTGCGTGTATCACTATTGTTCACACTTACAGAAGCATATCAGAGTGTAAGATGGAGATTTAGTATTGTGGCATGGACTTGACTTTTATATAATAGAGAATTTTTACTGAATATAGCCACAGTACAGTGAACTATCATTAGGCACGTGTATATGAAAGTGTATACAGGTGTGTGTAGGCGCATGGCTCAGTGGTTAGAGCGTCGAGCTTACGATTGTGAGGTTGTGAGTTCGAATCCCGGACCGGGCTGCGTGTTATGTTCTTGAGCAAGACACTTTATTTCACGTTGCTCCAGTTCCCTCAGCTGTAGAAATGAGTTGTGACGTCACAGGTGCCAAGCTGTATCGGCCCCTTTTTGCCTTTCCCTTGGATAACATCGGTGGCGTGGAGGGGAAAGCTGGTATGCATGGGCTACAGCTGGTCTTCCATAAACAGCTTTGCCCGGACTTGTGCATGGCGGGGTAACTTTCTAGGTGCAATCCCACGGTCAGTCATGACCGAAGGGGGTCTCAATACAGGTGTGTATACATATATATATTAATATTTCACATATATAAAAATATATGTGATATATACAGTGTGGTTGTATATATAACACGCCTATATAGATATATATTAAGTATATGCATATATAAATCTATAGGCGTTGTATATATACATATATATATTATTTTATTCCTGTATTCTTCAACTTGTTTCAGTCATTTGAATGTGGCCATGCTGGAACACCACTTTAAAGGGTTTTAGTTGAACAAATCGACTCCAGGACTTATCTTTTGTAAGCCCAGTACTTATTCTATCGTTTTCCTTTGCCCAACCGCTACGTTAT
>NC_043010.1:53024522-53047022 GCF_006345805.1 Octopus sinensis | reverse complement strand
ATATATATATATATATATAGATATAGATATAGATAGATAGATAGATAGATAGATAGATAGATAGATAGATAGATAGATAGATATGCATATATGTATGTATGCGTATATATGCATATATATATATATGTGTGTGTATCCGTGTGTGCGTGTGTTGTGTGTGTATATATTTTTGTATATGTATATATATATATATATATGTATGTATATATATATATACAATATGTATATATTTTTTTGTATATATATATATATATATATATATATATATATATGCAAAAAATACTTGAGACAGCCACACAATATTTAAAGAAAGATTTTTTAAACTGTTTATTGACTATTTTTTTAAATGGCTTAGAAAAAAAACCCCAGACTGCCCCAGCAACAGAGCCATCAAGATTACCGTCCCTAACACCACCACTAACAACAGCAACAGCACCATAAAAAATACTGGAGACAGTAACAATATTTGTTACCTAAAATTATTAACTATTTAAAAAATTGTATAAAACAGAACGTCAAGAACCAGTGGGAACATAATTTTTGATATTGTATTTTCTGTGCAAGAACTTTCGGTGATGAGGTTTTCAAACACATGTTTCCGGAATTAATCCGTGTAGAGGAAGTTCTTTTTAATAATGGTGATGGCTATTTCCGGTTCAGTTTCGGATTTAGAATTCATATGATGTATGTATTACTCTTTTGCCTTTCGTAGTTGATCATTTTGTCTTTTATTTGCACAAATGGATGGAAGCACTCCGTCGGTTACGACGACGAGGGTTCCGGTTGATCCGAATCAACGGAACAGCCTGCTCGTGAAATTAACGTGTAAGTGGCTGAGCACTCCACAGACACGTGCACCCTTAACGAAGTTCTCGGGGATATTCAGCGTGACAAGGCCGGCCCCTTGAAATACAGGTACAACAGAAACAGGAAGTAAGAGTGAGAGAAAGTTGTGGTGAAAGAGTACAGCAGGGATCACCACCACCCCCTGCCGGAGCCTCGTGGAGCTTTTAGGTGTTTTCGCTCAATAAACACTCACAACGCCCGGTCTGGGAATCGAAACCGCGATCCTACGACCGCGAGTCCGCTGCCCTAACCACTGGGCCATTGCGCCTCAACATTTGCACAAATATCTAAATGCTTTCTACATCGAATATTCCTCAGAGATTAATCTTTAATTCGCTCTTTATGCACTTACCTCGAACACGCGTTTCAAAAGTTGAATATTAATAACGAAAACGTTTACTCACATAATATTTACAATGCGCAGGAATGGCTGTGTGGTAAGTAGCTTGCTAACCAACCACATGGTTCCGGGTTCAGTCCCACTGCGTGGCATCTTGGGCAAGTGTCTTCTGCTATAGCCCCGGGCCGACCAATGCCTTGTGAGTGGATTTGGTAGACGGAAACTGAAAGAAGCCTTTCGTATATATGTATATATATATATGTATGTGTGTGTGTGTTTGTGTGTCTTTGTTTATCCCCCTAGCATTGCTTGACAACCGATGCTGGTGTGTTTACGTCCCCGTCACTTAGCGGTTCGGCAAAAGAGACCGATAGAATAAGTACTGGGCTTACAAAGAATAAGTCCCGGGGTCGATTTGCTCGACTAAAGGCGGTGCTCCAGCATGGCCGCAGTCAAATGACTGAAACAAGTAAAAGGGTAAACAGAGAGAATGCGAAAACGCCTCTCCAAAAGATGCGTGACACGCAGTTTTTGAAAAGAGATATATTTTTTTGGATAATTAATAACTTTTGCAAAAAATTGTTCTTTAAATATTCTGACTATATGAAAGATATTTTGCAAAAACGTTTAAATATTTAAATGCTTAAACAACTGACAGAAGACAAAAATGACATTGACATGATAAAAATCAGCTGCGAATCTAAACGTAAGTAAAAAAAATGTTGAAAAGAAATTTCCGAAAAAAATTCTGAAAAAAAATGATATTCCTACCAAAAAAGAAGAAAAACATGACTCGTTAGTAGTTGGAGAATTACAAGAACACATCCGTATATACGTTGGAAAAGTTGACTTTGTTGACGTTAAAACATTGTACAAACGCTACAAAACTCCAAACACGACCTACGTGGAACCAATAGCAACAAGAAATTCCAGTACGTACAACATATTTAAGGAATTGAATGAAATTCATTTGGAAAATGAAGCGTACACGAAGAAGAACCAGATGAAGAAGATACGGAATAGTTTATTAAATCAACATATACAAGAGGATTTGGAAGGCAATTAGGGAGGAAGAAATTGGCAGACAATGCGTAAAATGGAAACAAAACTTAAGAACCAGTCTTTTTTCTTAGTAAATTCCATATCAAGGTTATCAGATCGGAGCTAAATGAAGAAATGAAAATCCGAATAAATTTCGCACTTCAAAAAATCGAAGAAGATAACATTTTAAGCCTTCGCACGTCATGATTTGAAGAGAAATTTGTAAAATGTGACGCCATATTGCAGAAAGAAATTGCCGAACGAACGAAGGGGAAAAGTACGTGGAAAAAAACTATTAGATACATGGAAAAAAATCTTGAGATACAAATGAAATAAAATACTAGAATCAAAAACTCTATGGTTACGAACAAAATTACGGAGCAGGATTAGAGAAAACAAAAAATAAAATAGGTTTTAGGAAAACGACAAAATTCAATAACAACAACATAAAGAACGTTAACTTCTTCCATATTAATTTACATGTCAAATCAAGAAAAATTATTACAGGGCGACAATTCATATTTTTCCCTATGTTAACGTTATTAGAAATGGAAAAGAATTCAATAACTCATATCAACACAACCCCAACTACTACAAAAGACTTCCAAACAATAAATGTGAAAGAACAAACCAAAATAAATAATCAAACCAAAAGAAAACTTAGTAAGAACATGTGGATGGAAGCACTCCGTCGGTTACGACGACGAGGGTTCCGGTTGATCCGAATCAACGGAACAGCCTGCTCGTGAAATTAACGTGTAAGTGGCTGAGCACTCCACAGACACGTGTACCCTTAACGTAGTTCTCGGGGATATTCAGCGTGACACAGAGAGTGACAAGGCCGGCCCTTTGAAATACAGGTACAACAGAAACAGGAAGAAAGAGTGAGAGAAAGTTGTGGTGAAAGAGTACAGCAGGGATCACCACCATCCTCTGCCAGAGCCTCGTGGAGCTTTAGGTGTTTTCGTTCAATAAACACTCACAACGCCCGGTCTGGGAATCGAAACCGCGATCCTACGACCGCGAGTCCGCTGCCCTAACCACTGGGCCATTGCGCCTCTACTATTGCGACATAACACAGTTAAACACTGGAGTTGATGTAAGCGACTTACCCTCTCCCCGAAATTTGATGGCCTTGTACAAAAATTTGAAACCAATATATGAAAGTAGATAGTACAATAACGATTGGACAACCTCCCGCCAGCAAAAAAAAAAAGAAGAATTGATAGACAGACTATCAATGGTTCGGAGAACAAGGAGCCTTTTAGGTAACAGAGCTCCAAGCAGAAACGACTGCAAAATTTCATTATACAACGAGTCAAGGAAATAGTGAACCAACTGACCCGAAAGAGATCAATCCCCCACAGCGAAACCTCATTGAAAATGAAATAAAACTTATGGATTATGGACATGAATTCACACTAACTCCTAAACCTGATACATCAGATCTTGTCTACAGGAATTCTTCCAAAAGTAACGTGATGAATTTCCATCACTTGTGAATAAATCAACAGGATTTAAGCCTCCAAATGAACAGGAATAAGTACTTAGAGGAACACATGATGTGTATGAAACGATCAGCAAACGCAAACAAGGAAACAAACCAAATCAAAGCAAACATTGCGAAAGAACAACAAGCTTTGAAGTGTTTACAGAAAGATTCCTCTTTAGTCGTTAGAGAGGCTGACAAAGGATGAGCTATTGTAATAAGAGACAGGATCCATTTCATAGAAACGGCCTTAGAACAACTAAATGGCCAACATTTCTACCAAACAAATGCAGTTAGACTAACAATAAGTAAAATGGGTAGATTAATGAATAAATTCGAAAATGACGTGAAGAGAAATGGAGTTGGATGACCTTACTAAATTTACGGTAAAAATAAGTAACTTTTATGGACTATCAAAGAATACATAAATCCAAAGAAATCAGTATGAGCCACAAATGAAAATTCTCGAGATGGTCATTAAGCTCAGCAGTAATTTGGGGAGCTGTACTTTTCTGATCTTTTCTAACAATTCGCGTAAGAGCCCGACGGTCCCTATCTGAAAGTTTTGGTTTTCTTCCGCAGTTTTGTTTCGACGGGGAGGTTTTTCCATCTTTCTCAAAGGCTGTCATTACTTTCGAGACACTACTTTAGATACACAAAACATTTTGGCTGTTTTCGTTATGCTAGCGCCTGCTATGCGAGCACCAACAATTTGACTTCTTTGAAAGTTCAATATATCTGTCATTTTAATGCATGTTAATTACCTTTTTCTTATGATATCTGAAAAGAAACAGCAATTTTAGCAAAACATTTTAGGCAAAGCACATAAATCAAAAAACATAAAAAGAAACAAGCATTTGACGGGTTTATAGATATTTCAAAATTATGATGCTATGATACTAGGTGTTTCCATTATTTTGTCCAACCCCTGTATGTTACAGATATATTTTGATGAAATTTTATTAAACTTTGCACTACTGTGAATGGTTTTCGTGCATGTTGCATTAATGCAGAATATAAGTAACTGATTTATTATTAAATATAATAATATAAAATATTTACATGTTTTTAAGTTACGAAACAATATGTCATGATTTTAGAATTTTCTTATTAAGTAAAATTCCAAGACACTATTTCTCTGTCATTTATGGCTTTATACACTCCTTATCGTGTGTTGTATTTTACTATATATTCTATGTTTTGTAGAATGATACATTAAGGCGCTTTTGTTACGAGTATTACCGGATTAATTGAATCCATATACTGTGGATTAATTTTATACACACACATATGTACATATACATACATATATATATTTATTATACATATGCATATATATATATATACATATATGTATGTATTACATATATATATATATATACATATATGCGCGAGCACGAGTGTGTATGTACGCATATATTTAGGGGTAAATGTTTTTGGGAATGTACGGAGAAATACATTTATAATGATAAACACAAAAAATAAGATAGAAGTGATAGCGCTATCCTCTATTTCTTTCTTTCTTTTTCCTTGGATATTTATTTATAAACGTACATAAAAATTCTAGATTTTTCTAAGTAAACTACAGAATATTACTTATCTTGTTTGTTTTTTTTCCTTTGCTTTTTTGCTGACTCTCCTGCACCAGAAAACAGCATAAAAATACAAGATAAACTACATTCTATCGTTTTCTTAGAGAAATCCAGACGTTTTATTTGTATATAGAAATGTACAAAGAAATGAAGAAAAGATACCTCCAGCACTTCTTGTAGGTTTTATCCTGATATATATATATACATATACACACACATACATATATACATATATATCCTCATATACATAATATATATTTATATATATATATATATATATATGTATGCATGTATATATATATATATGTATATATATATACATATATATACATATGTATATATATGTGTGTGTGTGTATATATAAATGCATATACATACATACATACATATATGCATACATATATACATACATACATACATACATACATACATATGTGTGTATGTGTGCGTGAGTGTATTTTAGCTTTAGATAAGACCATCAAAATGACAACACGAAAATACAAGTTTTGTTAGTATACTTGTATTAATTCTAAACCAAGAGTGTTGCATTCTGAGCGCAGCTCGGCTGTCGAATATAATGCATTTGCTGTATTTGTTCCGGCTATCTATGTTCTGTGTTCAAATACTGCTGGTTTGAGCTTGGATCTTAATCTCTCCGCGCTCAGTAAAATGGAGGATTATCCTGGTAATAAGGGAGATTTAATGAAATAACACATTTCCTAAGTTGCTGACATTATACGTAAACTAGACTTAATGAAATAACACATTTTCCAAGTTGCTGACATTATACGTAAACTAGAGTGAAATAGAATGAAATGAAAATGTTTTGACGTTTCGAATGTACAATCTTTATCAGGAGAAAAATACGGAAGAAATAACGAAGCGAAAAAAACAAAGACAATTGAAAAAAATATGATTTGGCTTTTAGGTGACTGCATTTTCATTAGCTTTTATTTATAAGCTTATATTTATACGCTTTCTATAACACAATATAGCAAGATTTCGTTCGCAAACTACGCCGCTTGTTCCATAAAAACACGTGTTACTATTGACATATACGGCATAGCTTGCATGTATGTATGTAGGTAGGGAGGTATGTATATATATATGTATATATATATATATATATATATATAATATATATATATATATATATATATATGGATATGGATATGTATAGTTTTGTATATATGTATATATGTATGTATATATATTCATGTATATATATGTGTGTGTGTATAAATAAATAAACAATATATGTGTGTGCATGTATGTATATATATATAAGGTGTCTTTTCTAATTTATATATATATATATTATATATTATGAAACTTGATTTAGTATTTCTAAATTGAATTTTTCCCTGTAAGTTAGGAATAATATTCACTCAAATTATTATTATTATTATTACTATTATTATTATTATTATTATTATTATTATTATTATTATTATTATATTTATAACCAACGTTTCTGAGATATTGCCCTCATTATCGTCGGTTATGGAACTTACAGGTAAAATAGAACCACTCTTTCGGAATTCATCTTTGAAGGATATTCCTATACCATCTAGAAAGGAATATATTTTTTTATTAATAGAATATATTTCTATTATATGTAATTTTCTACATGGTCTAATTTGATTGTTCATTTTGAATTGATAAAAGGTGTTTTTTTCTAATTTTTATATATATATTATATTTTGTGAAATTGGATTTAGTATTTCTAAATTGAATTTTTCCCTGTAAGTTAGGAATAATATTCCTTCAAATTATTATTATTATATATATATATATATATATATATGCATGCACACACAAACCACATATACGCGTATATGCTTATATATATATATATAATATATATATATATATATTAAGCCAAGTAGACTCATTTTCGGAATGCAGCGTAGATAATTTTAAATATATATATATTAATTCCTCCACTCTATTCTTTCTCTCTCAATGACTATCTCACGCACAACCCACACACACTCTCTCTCTCTGTGTATGCGTATATAATATATATATATATATATATATATATATATATATATATATATAGTAGACGTAGACATAGTTGCATGCACATAATATAATATACTTATATATACACACACACACACACACATATATATATATATATATATATATATATATAACATACACATACATATATACATATATATGTGTGCTTATATATATATATATACACACATACATATATATATAAATATATACATACACACATAAATCTGTTTAAACAACCTTCTTCCCTACTAGCGATATCCAATACAAGATACATTCGGATCTTCCAAGTCAAACGCAAGGCCAAGAAGTTAGATTTTACGCTGCCATTGCACAACAACATTTTCCGGAAGAGGACTGGATGCTTGTGATCTTTTGAAACTGCCTGTACGGCTTCCTGCTACATTCTCCATTTCTTGTATACCTTCTCTCTCTTCCCGCTCTCCCTATTTCTCTCTTTCTCTCTCTCCTTCTCTCTTTCTTTCTTCCTCTGCCTGTCTCTGTTCCTCTCTCTCTCTCTCTCTCTTTCGTTAAATTTACTACAAAAACGATAACCACCATCATATAGTAATCTTTTATTCATCTAAAGAATTGTTGTTGATATAGTAATGATTATTATAAAATAATAATATTTATTATTAACATTGAGTGAGAGTGCAGTGCATGCCATCAAAATGACACAGGGGTAAAATATACGAAGCCCAGTATACTCATCATGACTACCCGTCTAATAAGGGTACACCAGGCACATGTATCACAACCACATGTGCTCGACATGGTGATCTCATATCAAGATAAACAGTGCATGAGTTTGCAGGTGGTTCCCAGTTGGAATTTTGTTCCCACCGAGTAGTCACTCCTCTGAAAAGGTCCCTGAATAAGGTTTGTTTAAGGATGTTAAACAAAACACACATATTTCCAGGAGTGAATTGTTCAAACTCCATAGAATTCCTCTCAACACATGGCTATGATGCTCCCCCACTACTTTTGCTCATGATCAGAGATGCACATATCGTCAGCCACCAAGAGATATGCTCAACTGCTTACGGTCAGACAACTGACAAGCAAATCTGTGGTAATAAGCAAAATGTTTGCTATAGCCCGTCTTTTACACCAAGACAAAACATGTACTCTTTACTCTTTACTCTTTTACGTGTTTCAGTCATTTGACTGCGGCCATGCTGGAGCACCGCCTTTAGTCGAGCAAATCGACCCCGGGACTTATTCTTTGTAAGCCCAGTACTTATTCTATCGGTCTCTTTTGCCGAACCGCTAAGTGACGGGGATGTATACACACCAGCATCGGTTGTCAGGCAATGCTAGGGGGACAAACACAGACACACAAACACACACATACATATATATATATATATATACATATATACGACAGGCTTCTTTCAGTTTCTTTCAGTTTCCGTCTACCAAATCCACTCACAAGGCATTGGTCGGCCCGAGGCTATAGCAGAAGACACTTGCCCAAGATGCCACGCAGTGGGACTGAACCCGGAACCATGTGGTTGGTTAGCAAGCTACTTACCACACAGCCATTCCTAACACTTCCAATCATTCAAGATCAATATCATCGACTTATCAGCCGCCACCCCCAAAAAATATTGCTGGCCTTGTGCCAAAATTTAAAACCTATATATTACATATATCTACATTTCAGTTTTGAGCTTTCTCTTTCAATATATTATTTATATCTGTTAGACATTAAATGCGCTTTATTTCATTTTCTTTTTTGTATTTTTCAGAAATGTTTCTCCACTGGGATTTGGAATTTCTCTTCAGTGCTATGGCTTATTATCTCTGCGTCGAGTGCTACCGATGGTCATTATTTAAGTTACGTTTCATATGAACTGCCTCGAGCATTTATGTACACTAGTGTATTTGTTGTGTACGTATGTACATATAACACACACACACGCATATATATATATGTGTGTGTGTATTTGTATGTATATATATATATGTTTGTATGCATGTATATATATATATACATATATATGTATATATATATGCATGTATTTATGTATGTATGTGTATACATACATGTTTATTTATGCATGTATATATATATATGTATATATATTTAACGTGTTTAGGTTGTGCTTTTTGTTGTCGCTGTTGCAGTGGTGGTGGTGGCGGTGGCGGCGGTGGTGGCGGTGGTTGTGGCGGTGGTGGCAGTGGCGGTTGTGCTGGCAGTGGTAGTGGTGGTGGTGGTGTGGTGAGGAAGATAGTCGTCATCGCTGTGGTCGTTGGTATATAGCACCAGATCAACTCTGGTCAAGAAGACCCACGTTCAAATGCTTTCCGGGTAATGACGTTGCGGACGTTTCATTTTTTTCCCTCTTCCTTTAATTATATCAGCGAATACGTAACTCAACGTTCCCTTGCCGTTGTTAAAGCCCGTAAGACGCGATTTGAACAAGATTTGGATTTTCTGTAAAGCAGCAAAATGATCCTTTCATCATTATTCGAAGCAGGGTTTGCAATTTGAATTTGAAATTAAGGAAATTTAAGGAAAGATCATAGAATTAACATCTTTTTATCATTTCATATGAAGCTCTTAAAATTTCTAGCTATTGGTAACCATGCATAAGTACCATTTCATTCTTTTTAGAAATCCTCAGTATGAGGATTACTTGTAATTTATTGTAATTTATTTGTAATTTATTTATTAAGGAATTTTTTTATAGGAGTGGCTGTGTGGTAAGGAGCTTGCTTACCAAACACATGGTTCCAGGTTCAGTCCCACTTCGAACACAATGAGAAACGAAAACATAAACACAAAACCAAGGAAATGGACACTTTTCTTAAACAACGAAAAAATAAAGTACAGGACATACAATACAAGGAAAATTCCCCTTCTTCAGTCGCCTTTGTTTCATCTACTCCACGTTACGAAGGTCAGACACACGCACACACACACACACACATACACACACACACACACACATATATTCTATACATACGGATATATATATATATATATATAGTATATATATATATATATAATATATATACATACAGATATATACATACAGATATATATATAATTATATATATATATATATATATATGAATTCATATATGTATATGTGCTTGTGAGTTGCATATATTTATGTGCATACATAGATATATTGATGTATATATACATATGTGTGTGTTTATTATATATATTATGATAATTATAGCAATATAAATAATATATTTTTGTTAATATTACTTTTATAGTAATATAATTTTATGAATGTATATACATGTATATATATATATATATATATATATATACATATAATACACATACATTATATGTGTGTGTGTGTGCGTGTGTATACGTGTGCAGTTTGTTTCTTATTCTACGTCATTTATGTGCGTAAGAGTGCCTAGCCACACACACATATATATATACATATGTGTATGTGTGTTTGTGTATATATATATTCTTACATGTATACATGCATATTTATATATGTGTGTGTGTGTGTGTGTAGATACATACAAGCGTACATGCGTACATAATCATTATCGATCTCCTTTTTAAAATAAAATATCCAAGATTTACAATTTACGTTAAACGAACAAGACATTTTTTCGAAAAACCAATAATAAATAAATATATGGATATATATTTTCTGTCAATTCGAATCTTTACCTTGCTCAATGAAAAATGAAAACCATTATATTTTTTATTTATTCATTTTTTTTTAAATTATACATATTAAAAGAATTGTATCATTGAAACTCTTCAAAATAAAGCAATAGATTTATCTATTAAAAAAAAATAATTTGTGAGTTCATAGTTCCTCCTAATCTGGAATTAATGCCATGCTAAGATAAAAGATGCTGAAGATTCCATATGAAATAAAGTATATGGAGATATATTACGTATTACTTACCGATTCTAAATCCGTATTTATCTGAATATATTATGTACTTGCATGAGTGTGTGTTTTTTTTTTTTTTTTTTGGCATTCGTGAGGATCGTTTGAACTCGAAAATGTACGTGTGTATATTCATATACATGCTTACACATCACACACGCACGGACTGATATACGCACATGGACACATGCATACAAACACACACAAAAACACCTAAACGCGCACATTTATTGTTTTTCTTACTTCATCCTATCTTTTGTACCTTCTGTGCGTATATCTATATATATCAGTGGGTGGTGTGCATGTAAATATGTACAGGTATGTGAATGCGTGTGTTCATCTGTATGTGTGTACGTATGTATGTATGTATGTATGTATGTATGTATGTATGTATGTATGTATGTATGTATGTATATATATATATATAATATATATATATATGTTATATGTATATACATATACATATACACATTTATATTCAGTATTATATATATGTCTGTATATATGTGTATATATATATATATAGAGAGAGAGAGAGAGACATATATATATATATATATATAAACATATGTTTGTGTGTGTGTGTGTTTGTGTGTCTCTGTCCCCCAACATCGCTTGACAACCGATGCTGGTGTGTTTACGTCCCCATAACTTAGCGGTTCGGCAAAAGAGACCGATAGAATAAGTACTAGGCTTACAAAGAATAAGTCCTAGGGTCGGTTTGCTCGACTAAAGGCGGTGCTCCAGCATGGCCGAAGTCAGATGACTGAAACATGTAAAAGTGTAAAGAGTAGAGCGTATATACATACATATATAATATATACACATATATATAATATAAGTTTTATATATATATAATATATAATATATATATATATATATATATATATATATACATATATATAAATATAATGTGTGTTCTTTATATATATATACATGCATACAGACATAACGTAATTTACACAGACACGCGCACATACGCTAGCACACTCAGCACAACACATACACACACACATACACGTACGCACAAATGACATACTATTAGAGGTGTATAGTACGCAAGCTTAATGCCAATATACCTATCTAAATCAGAATTTTTAAAAAGGCTTTGATTGGCTCCATGGCATCTAAATAAGAGCATTGTAAGAGGATATCGTTCGTGTCACGTGATTACTATACATAAATTAAATAAATATGTTGATATGTAAAATGTATCGAGAACCGTGTATACATGTGTGCAGCTTCAGAGTTAGCTGAGCTGTATACAGTATATATACAGAGAAACGAAAACGCCTTTACACGCGAGTTAACTGAGGCAAATATACGATAAATTAACAGAACACGTGGAAGTGGAAGCACTCCGTCGGTTACGACGATGAGGGTTCCGGTTGATCCGAATCAACGGAACAGCCTGCTCGTGAAATTAACGTGTAAGTGGCTGAGCACTCCACAGACACGTGTACCCTTAACGTAGTTCTCGGGGATATTCAGCGTGACACAGAGAGTGACAAGGCCGGCCCTTTGAAATACAGGTAACAACAGAAACAGGAAGTAAGAGTGAGAGAAAGTTGTGGTGAAAGAGTACAGCAGGGATCACCACCATCCCCTGCCGAGCCTCGTGGAGCTTTAGGTGTTTCGCTCAATACACTCACAACGCCCGGTCGCGGGAATCGAACCGCGATCCTATGACCGGGCGCGATTCCGCTGCCCTAACCACTGGGCCATTGCCCCTCCACAACGTAAAGACAGACGAAATATCGCAAAGCATTTCGCCCAGCGTGCTAACGTTTCTGCCAGCTTGCCGCCTTAAACAGAACACGTATCTGTGTATAAATATATGTATATATTATATATATACATCATCAGAAATAAGTCCGGCGTGAGAGATGTCATCGCAGAGTATACACGCAGCAAGTATAGATGGGCTGGACACGTCGCCCGGCTCACCGATAATCGGTGGTCCCACGCAGTTGTCGAGTGGTACCCGCGCGAGCGGAAAAGACCACCCGGAAGACCTCCACGACGGTGGAGTTACGATTTCAGGAGGACGATTGGGATCTCGTGGATGAGAAAGGCGCGATCCAGAGAGGAGTGGACAGCGTGCTGTGACCAGCGGTGTCAAATGGACGCCTGACGGGCTGGTCGGTCAAGTGATCAAGTGATATATATATATAAATATATAGTCTCTGCGAGGATATATTATCTTCTTAAAGGGAGTTGCACAAGATCTCCTTGATCGTATCGAGAACGATGAAAACATTTTAAAAAACTCCGAGCAGGTATCACCAACCAAGCTTTTGGCAAAATTTGATGTAGATTCTCTCCTCAACTCTCTCTTATATTGTCAATACAGCGACCATACACTACACACCTTCCTTCGAAGCACTGCTGTAACCAGCGAAAGAGAGCTAGAAAGTTAGAACTTATGCGCATGAACAGCAGCGTCTAAGATCAATATGCGCCAAACCGCTTCATTTTCTGTGCTTTAACTTCGTTACTATAGCAACAGTCCGGATACCTATTGATCACACCACGTATTCCTTTATTTCATAGCTTAAACGTAGTCTGAGTTGTTCCCAGGTAATGAGCACAATGGCTGTTTAATTAATAATGGATTCTTGGTCTCTTGCTAAGTAGGACATTTTATCACTTACATAAATTTACCGTCTTTATTGTTTTCATATTAATTTTTTTATATATAATTTTTAATTCAAATTAATTCTAAATTCATTTTTATTTATCTATTTTATTATATTTTTATTCAATATTTTTTATTTTACTTTATTTCGTTTATTTTTGTTACTTTTATTTTACTTTTAGTAGCATTTTATTCGGTTATTTTATCTTATAATATTGAAGCTATTTTATAGATTGACCTGCTTTTCTTTTACCTGTACATTGTTCGACGATGTTAGTTATAAAATATATTGTTCACAATAAATGCTTACACACACACCACACACACACACAACACAACACACAACACACGCATACAAACACACACACACACACACACACACCACACACACACACCACACACACACACACACACACATATATATATATATCGATATATATTATATATTAATTTTAATATAGATGCTTACACACACACCACATATATATATATATATATATTATTTTAATATTAGGGAAATTATTTCCGAGTTCACAGGGGAGAGAAGTTCAATTTAGTGGTACTAAAATTAATTATTCACTGTATTATATACAAATATATAGATAGGTTTAAGAGACAGAATCACCTCAAGCAACTCAATCATCATTGAATGACATTATCGACAATAGGCACATAAGGACTAAATATTAAAATAATCAAAATTAATGCCTACAATTCTTATTCCAAATTATCAAAATTAACACCTTCAATCCTTATTTCAAATATACATTACATTATATAGACTACGGGCGTTTCATGACAACATATTCCTCGACATTGCTGAAATAGAATGTCTCTAGATATAATACCATATTAAAACGATTATAATGCCAATCTTCAGGTCTATATTATATGAAATTATTTTGCTATGTGCATCCTATATAAAGACATGCCAAGCTAAAATTATATAACTACAAGTTGTTGGAATTATTTTACTTTCGTAAATAATGAACAAAATAAAAGTAGGAAAAATAATGTTAGTAAAAAGAAATGTTAACTTATCCGTATGGTAATTTTCATATTTAGTCCTATATAGTCCTATTTTGGATAAGGGCATTCAATGATGATTGAGTTGTTTGAGGGTGTATCTGTCTCTATAACCTATATATATATATATATATATATGTGTGTGTGTGTGTGTGTGTGTATGTGTGTGTGTGTGTGTGTGTGTGTTGTGTGTGTTTGTGTGTGTGTGTGTGTGTGTGTGTGTGTGTGTAGGCTTGCTGTTGATGTTGTTTCATGTGTGTGATTCGATATAGATTGATAACAAAACGTATCTATTAGCCTCTGTCCCTTGTAATGTCTATAAGTTTAAAGTTCTTAGCTTGCCGTTTATTGGATTAGTGTTATGTGGAGTACCGGAGTTTAAATAGTTCTTTTGCATTATAATTTTTAGGATCACATATATTTTTTTTATTTTTCGGAGTAAGTTCCTCGTTATATAGGTAATGATTTGTAATTATAAATTAATACTGCTTAAATTGCTGTTACTTGTAAAGATCAAGCAAGTGTGTAGTCATGGATATATTATGCTAATGTAACACTCCTACAGATTAGTATTGATTCCCACGCACCGCTTATAATTTTAACGCTGTTGACTCTGCCGAATTCTATGCCATCGAAACTATAGTGATATTCGTGTGGCAGCTGAGGATGGAAATACATTTTAGTTATGTTTATTTGTGGATATTTATAACTTAGTCCCGTTATTCCCAGTTGTTCTTCTTTCTAGTGAAGTGGACAGTGTTCAGTTTTATGGCTTGTGCAGCGTACTTACATTGATATTGATTATTTTTCTTCAGAGATAATCTTATTTAGCTTAGATAACACACACACACAAACACAAACACACACGCAAATATATAGACAGACAGACAGACAGACAAATA
The DNA here is from genome assembly GCF_006345805.1 of Octopus sinensis. Taxonomy (NCBI): domain Eukaryota; kingdom Metazoa; phylum Mollusca; class Cephalopoda; order Octopoda; family Octopodidae; genus Octopus; species Octopus sinensis. The sequence continues at coordinate 53,031,233 of NC_043010.1, read as the reverse complement.
GATAGGGAGAGAGAGAGTGTGTGTGTGAGAGAGAGATACATATATAGATAGACAGACAGTCAGACAGCTAGCTATCTTGCTAGTTGGATCAATAATTAGATAGATAATAGTAGATAGATAGATAGATATATAGATAGATAGATAAGAGAGATAGATAATAGATAGATAGATAGATAGTAGATAGATTCGATAAATAGATAGATAATAATAGATAGATAGATAGATAGGTAGGTAGTAGGTAGTAGGTATAGGTAGTATATAGATGATAGATAGATAGATAGATAGATAGATGATAGATAGATAATAATAGATAATAGATAGATAGATAGATAGACAGACAGACATACAGACAGACAGACAGACGACAGACAGCAGATAGATAGATAGATAGATATAGATAGATAGATAGATAGATGATAGATAGATAGATAATAGATAGATAGATAGATAGTAGATAGATATACTACTTCTATACATACATGTTGGAACGCTAAAATCTACACTGTTTTCTCTCTCCGCTTTTATTTTCATTCTCCCTCCATTTTTCCATCTTATTACATTCTGTCGAAGAACGCTTGAACGCTAAAAGACTTTTCCATTTGTCCGAGTGTTAAACTAATACACCTGTTTGTTGTTCCGACACCTGTCCTCCTCTTTTGTTTTGCTGTAAATTTTAACAATATATATATTATATATATACATATATATATTTTTGCTGCCCTGATAACTATTTATTTATTTTTCCGTGTTAATTGTTAACAAGGTAAAAATACACTCATCTATTTATTATAATATATATATATTTCTGATTGTACATGCAGACGATCTTAACACCTGGGATCGTGGATACAAGATATTTGTAAGAGTATGCATGTTTTTGGATATGTTTTTTAAAAATTATATATATTTTTAAATATATATATGTATGTATACATATATTTGTGTGGGTGTACATGTGTACATATATGTGTATATACATGTATATATATGTATATGAATGTATGCATACATCTGTGTGTGTGTGCCTGAGTGTATGTATCTATGTGGGTTATACGTCTCCATTACCAGTACATAGAGTATTGGTGTATGTGCCTATACACACACATAAGAAAGTATGGACTTATACTCTGAAAGTAAATTCGTTCAAAGTGGCAAATACACATTTTGTAATTTCTATATAGAATAATTTACAACACGTGGAATATATACTTATCGGGTAAGTATATTGCTGAGAGAAAATCTTTTACCATATGTAATTTTTGTGTGCATATGTATGTACATCAAGTTAAATAGATATGTATAAGCCCACAGGTAATATAGTATTTTTGTAAATCTATGGCCTATCTGAAACGTATATAGTGTATATATATATATATATATTAATATATATATAGTATTGTGTATGTGTGTATGTATGTGTATGTATATGTCTATATGTGTATATGTATATATATATATATATATATCTAATATATATATATATATATATATATATTATATATATATATAAATATATAATATATATGCACATATATATATGGCCGCTATATCTATGTATGTGTGTAAGTATACCTATGTACATAAATGTATGCGAATACGGTATATGTGTGTCTGTATATGTATTTAACTATATGTATTATGTAAGTGTTTGTGTAGGTGTTTATATATATATATATATATATATTGTTGTATTTAGGAATGGTCGTTTTGCCAGTTTATATATTTGGTGTTACTTTGCTTCAGCGTTATTTATTTTTTACATTAATCTTTATCTTATTTCGGCCAGAGTTCTTTCGTCACACTCCTGTGACCTCATCAGTGGTCCTTTGCTTTCTTCTTTCTTATTTGTGTGTCTCTCTTTACTAACGGTCAGCCATTTTGTATTTTGTATTCCTATTGTATGTGTCTCCATATGTGCATGCGTATACCTCTATGTGTGCCTCTTGCTTATACATTTTAATTTTTTTCAAATCAACATATAGTTTCCGTGTAATCATTTCGCTCAGGTAGCGACGCCATTGCTTTGATTATCCGGGGTCTATAGTCGAGGTCTGACCCAGAACCACGTGGTTGCGAAATGAACTTGATTAAACAGACATCCATGCCTACACCTGTACATAAAAATTTGGTAGATTTAAGCTATATCACTACTTGGATTATTATACATAAATGCATAAAAATATATATACATATATATACATACACACACACATATATATATATATATATATACATATATGTGTGTATATATATACATATATATATATATGCATACATATATATATGTGTACATGTATATATTCTCGTATATTCCATCTTCTGTCTTCATTTGTGATATATAAAATATATATAATATATATATATATATATATATATATATATTATATATATATATATATATAATCATATGGCTTATATATAGTGCGTTAGCATATTACAATTAACGTCATCTGCTTCCTGCAAAAGCTGTACAATTACCTGAATTTCAACAAGAAATCTATATTTGGACAGACACAGATTTTAGATCTATGGAAAGCGACGTGACATCAGCAATATTTGTGATGGTGTAAACGTAATAAGGCTTTCAAATTAGAGATATTCGCTCGCACATTACGTGATCTGTGCTTATCGTCAGAACCACACCACCAAAATAATAATTCACACTTTGCTTGCATGTAATGTGTAAAAGTTAGAAAACTATATCATGAGCGTCAACATATGAGTATGTATATATATATATATATATATATATAATATATATATATATATAAAAACAAGTCAAAAATAGAAAATGCTAAGATAATTTTATAGTGAATCTTTCAGTACCGGTTTCGGTCATTTTGAGACCTTTTAACTGTAACGATTAGATAATTAATTTAGAAAAATTAGAAGAAAAGTTTTTTTAAAAGAATATTTCTATAGTAGTGTTCAGATATAAGTGGCATTCTGCTTTTCTCTGACTCCCTTGTTTGCACTTGTGTGTTCGAGGTCGTGTGTGAGTTCTTGGTAGGGTAGGAGAAACAGAAGGCTGATGTGGAGAGGGGGTGGGGAAATCTGGGAATGCCTTGATGGTCGTATTTTGAATGGTCAGTGGCGGACAGCAGTCGCAGTTCAATTCAGGAATTGTTATGAATTTGCGTAGGCGTTATACTGAAAGACATTAGTGACAAGGTTAAGGGGTAGAAGGTGGAGAAGTAGAAGAAGAAGAAGATGACGATGTTGATGATGATGATGATGAAGAAGAAGAAGAAGAAGAAGAAGAAGAAGGAGAAGGAGAAGATGATGATGATGATGACGACGATGATGATGATAATGATGATGATAAAGAAGAAGAGGAAGAAGAAGAAAAAAACAGAGAAGGGAGAATATGAATGGGTGAAATGTAAAGTAGCTGTGATGGGGCTGATTAGTAATGGATTCTATGGAATGTAATATTTGTGTGTGTGTATATATTTCTTTTATTCTAAAGTTGAGGTATATTAATTGTTTGTTGTAGACCCGTTAAGAAGTGGCCTGTATTTTGTAATAAGAGGATTTTCTTTACTATTCGTTGTCTCGAGGTTGTATCGTCCCTAAATTGGTAGAGGGGGAAAATCCTGAAGTTTGGTGTTTTTTTGTTGGCGCAAGTATCTATGTGTTGGCTAAAAGCTATTTTTCTGTTTTGGGGAATTTTTATCTGGGATCTGTGCAGGCCATTCGTTTACCAAACCATTTTTTGTTTGGCCTATGGTACTGCTCTTGACACCCGGAGCAGGTTAGTGAGTATATTAGGTTCTCCGAAGCACATGTGAAGTTGCTTTTCACTGTTAAACGTTGTCCCTGTTTGAAGGAGAACTCTGATGCCTCAACATATATATATATATATATATATATTTACAAATATATGTAAACGCACACTCACATGTATGCTTACATTTATACACAAACACATTCACCCCCACCCAAAGATATATATATATATATACATATACTCTTTACTCTCTTTTACTCTTTTACTTGTTTCAGTCATTTGACTGCGGCCATGCTGGATCACCGCCTTTGGTCGAGGAAATAGACTCCAGGACTTATTCTTTGTAAGCCTAGTGCTTATTCTATCGGCCTCTCTTACCGAACCGCTAAGTGACGGGGAAATGAACACACCAGCATCGGTTGTCAAGTGATGTTGGGGGAGCGGGGACAAACACAGACAACACAAACACACACATATATATATATATATATATACATATATAAGACAGACTTCTTTCAGTTTCCGCCTACCAAATCCACTCACAAGGCTTCGGCCGGCCCGAGAACACACTTGCCCAAGGTGCCAATCAGTGGGACTGAACCCCGAACCATCACAGTTTTGTTTTACCAAATACACAATGCACTCGCAAAGTATTGGTCAGTCTAAGGTTATAATAGAAAACACTTGCCGAATGCAAAGCGTGTGTTTGTACCAGATAGTCATCCTTGCTCCCAGGCAGGATAAGACCTACCATATTTATGCCGTATGGCATAGATAAAATCATATATTTTCTAAAATATCTGACCCTCGACACATACAACTCAGCAAGACTGTAAGATAAAGGAATCACAACAACCCTTAATATATATGTGGTAATAGAAAATACTTAGCTACACATATAATAAGCATAACACTTTCGGAACAAACTCTATAGATTTTAATATTCCTAACTGGCGGCCAATTAACCTCAGCCCCGTAAATACTAAAAAAAACGAATAATTAGTATAGTCAGTATTCAGTTATATTTATAATGATCCAATCACCCATCCAGTGGAGGTGCGTGGCTTAGTGGTTCGGATATCAACATTATGATCGTAAGATTGTGGTTTCGATTCCTGGACCGGGTGACGCGTTGTGTTCTTGAGCAAAACGCTTCATTTCACGTTGCTCCAGTCCACTCAGCTAGCAAAAGTGAGTAACGCTGCGATGGACGGGCGTCCCGTCCAGCTGGGGAACACATACGCCATTGAAACAGGGAAATAGGGCCCATGAGCCTGGCTAGGCTTTAAAAGGGCGAAAAAAAATCATCCATCCATCATTTTCTTCGTCCAGTATTCTTGAAAGAGTCACCAACGTAGAGTCCATAAGCACCTCCTCTATAAGGCCGTATCAGAAGCAATTGTTATTATAATTTCCGGCTGAGACTATAGATGTTATCCAATTATTTAGTTCTTGGATTACCACTAAGTCTGCTACTGGTTGATCTTGCTTCAAGAACCTGTCTTGCTATTGTTTCCTGCAACATTCTAAGAACATAGCAGTTGTACCAAGGCTATGATATTTCAATGTGGATAAGTAGCTACAAGAGCTGGTGAGACTCCAACATCTCCAAGCTACGTGCCTCTGTCGAGTAAAGTTACTCCAGATATCCGCCAGAGGAGCCCCTTCTCGGTCGCTTGCATTTAGAATACAAAAGAAAAGGCACACTTAATTTTTTACCCATTTTGAGGCGATAGTACGTCAGTAAAGGAATGGTTTTATTCTTTCATTCTTTTATTTGTTTCAGTCATTTGATTGTGGTCATGCTGGAGCACTTCCTTAAAGGGCTTTTTAGTTGATGAAACCTACCCCAGTACTTATTCTTTGTAAACCTAGTACTTATTTCGCCGCTTTCTTTTGCCGAGCCGCTAAGTTACGAGGACGTAAACACATCAACAACAGTTGTCAAGCGATTTTGGACGGAAAACACACACACACACACACGCACACACACACGCACACACACACACACACACACAACACACACACATATATATATATATATATATATATACATACATATACATACATACATACATACATACATATATATATATATATATATATATACACATATATATATATATATACGACGGGCCTCTTTCAGTTTCTGGCTACCAAATCCACTAACAAGGCTTTGGTCGACCCGAAGCTATAATAGAAGACACTTGTCCTAGGTGCTAGGCAGTGCGACTGAACCCGGATCTATGTGGTTGGGAACTAAACTTCTTACCAAACAGCCACAACGGTATTATTCACAAGCAACATCTTAAATTCTCTCAGGTTGCTATTATAGACTTGTATATTTCCATAACTAAACCCAATCGGAAATCTTTATAGCCTTCACTTATGACATCACTATGTTAACATTCAGTAGACTGAACTCCAAGATAACTATGTGTTCGAAAACCAAGCATGTCCCTTCCTGTTTATTTTATTTTATTTTATTTTATCTTTTATTGACGTATTCTTAATTCAGCCTGTACAGAATAAAAAGGAGAAATTCTTTGATGTCTCCTTGGAAGCATCAATGGATCAGAATTATGTGAAAATATTTGAATCTACATTTTAAATATTTTGCATAAAAGATTTTCATACTTTCGAGAAGATTTTTTTTATGTGACGGTTACCTTTGAGTCTTGCGCAGTATTAACGGTCCTGATTTAATTTTAGTTTCGAAACATCTCTTAAAAATTTACTTAGTGAAACAGATTGAGGAATAACAGTTGATACAAATCTTTAGATATTATCTGAAATTTAGTCTTAACCAAATGTTAAGATGACTGAAATCTGTGGAAAATTATTTAATATAAAGAATAATTTTACTCATCCACCAAAATTGACAACAAGATATAATGATAAATATAAATAAAACTATAACTTCATTATCTTCGGATAAGGTCGCATTAATTACTACTCCTCATTATTTATAATGAGGTCCT
>NC_043010.1:53017022-53019522 GCF_006345805.1 Octopus sinensis | reverse complement strand
CCAAACATCTTAGTGGGTGAGACTATACTCATGAAGTATTGGAGATAATTTCATTAAAAGCAGATTTAGGTTTTTAACAGATTTCCGAAGTTCCTTAATGATGATGCACAGTCTTATCAGGTTTTTTAAAAAGCTTATTAGCTTCACAGAGAAGGTGAATTAATCCGTAGTGTAGATGTAAATTTCCAGAGATATGAGGAGGAATTTCATACTCACAGACGATGAATTTATCCATGGTTAATCCGCAATGAGGTGGGTATCATTTCATGGTATATGATAAGGTATTTGCCACGTTACTGTTCAATTCACAAGACTGCTAAGTTATGACTTCTAAAGGCTGAAGGAATTTTTTGTAGAGCAAAGAAAAGAAAAGAAAGGAAAGAGAAGAAAAGAGACAAGGAAATGGAAAAAGAAAGACACTTTTATCTGCTGCAATTTTTGCAACTTTTAATAAAGCCTGTCTTTGTATGAAACAATTGTACTAAAAACTAATCCATTCTTGTTGTCTTTCTCGTATATATAATATATATATATATATATATATATATATGTATATATACATATATATATTGTGTATGTATGTATGTATGTATGTATGTATGTATGTATGTATATGCATATGTGGTTGGTGATACCTAAGCATACATGCACACTTGATAATATCATATATATATATATATATATATATATATATATGTGTGTTGTGTGTGTATACATAGATATAGATTATAGATATATACATACATATATAATATATATGTGTGTGTGCGTGTGTATGTATGTATGTATACATCACATATGGCTGCTTATACGTAAGCATGTATTATGTGAGTCTCAGATACCTAGAAAATTATTAAAAACGCAAAGATTATGAATATATATCTATATTATATATATATAGATTATATATATTATATATATAATATATATATATATATACATACTTACACATATACACGTGCTGCTGTGATGATCATAACTAGGGTTTTCAAGATTAATCCCTGTTTCAGTGGACCTTCACTGAGAGGACACGTTTATCTGAATATAATCTTACAGTTTTGTGAGAGACAGCTTGAAACACGGTACAGGCAAACTAATAAGTGTCCTGTTGTATTTATCTAGCACTGGTATTTAAATTTCTGTCATCTGGCTTAAGTACCAGGTGTCGCTGTCGACACATACATACATACACGCGAACATTTATACATTTGTGCTTTCATACTTACATGTAACGCACGGACGTGTATATGTGTTGGAAATGCGTCTACACACAACTATATGTACCTATGTATGTGTGTGTTGTGTGTGTGTGTTGTATACGTTTATCCCCCACCTCTTGACACCCACTTTTGGTTTGGTTATGTCCCAGTTACTTAGCAGTTCGACAAAAGACACTGATAGAATAAGTACCAGATTTTAAAACGCAAGTATTTATGTGTATGTCTTCTGTATGCACACACATGTGTATTTTTGTGTTAACTGGGTTACCAATTATTTTATGGGTAAGATAATACAAATCTCTCAATAGTTATCAGACCTGCCACAAGAGATCACTGGTACTCGATTCCACCCTGGAAGAGAATACACGAAGCTACACGAGGATGTAGTGGATTTGGAGGGTAAATAAATAAATAAATAACCAGAACATGGGAGGTAACTTATGGATCTTTTTTAATTGTATATACATTAGTGTTATCCGTTGGTACTGACGAAGCATTTCTTAGCACATGCGGATGTAATCAGTTTACATACGCATATATATATTTATACACACAGAGAGACGCAGGTATACATCAAATGGTTGTCTAATAAAACTATTCCGCGCACACAAAAACAGCCATACCAACAATCCAACGCACCTCCATCATCAGCTGCCCCATATAGATAACCAGGTCGATATAATAGAGGAATAGGTTATTGCTATAATTGTTTCATTAGGATGTTATATTTTGATGTAAGTATAATACAATTAGTTGGATTGTGTTAAACGTTAAATAACTCCCAACTCAACAGGTAAAAACAGGTGAACACCAACTTGTTGATTAATCAATAGGTTATCAACAAATTAAATACCTAATTAGAGTACTAAACTTAAGATATCTAAGGTGGGTATGCTTCTGTGGTGTCAGTCAAAAAAAGATGGCACAAAATGTCATAAATTTGAAGATAGTTGGAGGCATCATGTTCTATAATAGCTCTATAAGATATCTATATATATATCAGGCTCTATAAAGCAACCGCGCTCATAAAGGCGAACAGAAGCAAAAATTATCCAAATATAAGTGATAGTAGACGCCAAACAAATGTTTTATTTCTTTACTGCCCACAAGGGGCGACACACAGTCGGGACAAACAATGACAGACAAACGGATTAAGTTGATTATATCGACCCCAATACGTAACTGGTACTTATTTAATCAACCCCGAAAGGACGAAGGGCAAAGTCGACCTCGGCGGAATGTGAACTCAGAACGTAGCGGCAGACGAAATACCTATTTCT
>NC_043010.1:52999335-53011922 GCF_006345805.1 Octopus sinensis | reverse complement strand
GGCGTAATGCTTGTTTACAGCAAAGCAAACCATCTGAAACAACAAGTTGTATAAACTGCAAAAAAAAAAATAATAATAATAATAATAAAACAAACCAGAAAATCCTTCTTAACCTTCTTCTTCTTCTTCTTCTTCTTTTTTTCTTCTTCTTCTTCTTCTTCTTCTTCTTCTCTTCTTCTTCTTCTTCTTCTTCTTCTTTCTTTTCCTTTTGTTCCCCTTTTTTTACCGCTTTCTCCCTTCCACTGCAACTACTACTACTACTACTACTACTACTACTACTACTACTACTACTACTGCTGCTGCTACTGCTGCTGCTGTTGCTGCTGCTACTACTACTACTACTACTACTACTACTACTCGTTCGCTATCATTTACCTCTTTTTTCTGGGGTGACTCTAGTTCCTATTGAGCATATAATCACTGTTCGTTAACAAGGTGTTAATGTTGATACTATTGCTACCGTTGTTGTTGTTACTGGTGTTTGGCTTTCCATCATCACCCACCACCCTCACCAAATCAAGACTTGATTGACTAGAACAATGATCAAAGCCATTCCAGCCTTGACCATCCTTTTCTTTCTTATTTTTTTTTTGCACATCAACATCTATATTGTCTAAATACTTTCTTCCAGTTACAATACAGTAAGGTGTTACGGAAGAAAATGTTGTGGCTTTTTTAAATATTTTTAATCAGATGGGACAACCATGTGGAGGCTCCCTTATTAGCTCCATCAACAAGTTTAATTTAATTGTTGGATTTAGAGAGATTGTAGCAGCTGCAGGTGAACTCCTACTAAACGGAATGAGACGATAAGGCGTAGCTGGTTTGACGCTGATGATTTGTCTCGGCTGGCTGGATATTCAGCCTGTTTTGATTACACCACTTTTTGGCCCTGGGAGATGCAGAAACATTCAAATACTGATACAAAGAGGGAGACATATTACATTTTATTAACTGAATGCGATTCACATAACCTTTTAGCATTATATTACTTTGTCAAATGTAATACATTGTTTTGAACTGATCAGGTATTATCCCACAGTTTTAAGATTTCGCTAATGCGATTGTTCATTTTTAAAATGACATTGTAGGGTAGATGCGAGAGGCCAAATCTGGCGGACTTGAAGATAAAACAGGTAGAATAATTTGGCCGGATATGGTCGGTTTATGTGCGAAAGGGATAAATATTTTCCCTCTCCTACACACTGAGAAATATGCTCACATTCACAAACACATAAAGAGATGTAGGGAGGGAGCGAGGAAAACATAAAAACTACTGATGTTAAATATGCCAAGGTCGAATTAGTGATACCAAAAACAGCTGTGCCAAACGGCTGTACCAAATTTCTGTGGCAAACAGCTGTGCCAAACGGCTGTACGAAATTGCTGTGGCAAGCAGCTGTGCCAAACAGCTATACCAAATTTCTGTGGCAAACAGCTGTGCCAAACGGCTGTACGAAATTGCTGTGGCAAGCAGCTGTGCCAAACAGCTGTACCAAATTGCTGTGGCAAACAGCTGTGCCAAACGGCTGTACTAAATTGCAGTGGCAAGCAGCTGTGCCAAACGGCTGTGCCAAGTTAAATGAGCATTAACATACCAACAGTCTCAGTAAGGAAGAAAATTCACGGCAGCATCAAAATACAAGCCACAAAGTGCACACGGGCCAAAATTCATACCGATCTCAAAATTTATTGCTATAAAGATGCTAATGTCTGAGATAGACTTTATATCGACGATATGTACTACAGGGCTATTTACATCTTGAAAACACACGGTTAAAATCCTCGAATCCACAATTAAAATGCGAGGTCGCAGAATTTCTGATCACCTCTTGTGTCACCCCATATTTACAATATTGAAAAAAAAACACTCCATCAAAAGAACCAAACTTTTCCTTCGAGACAAGAAAATATTTCAACTCTGCTCAGTTACTGACTCGCTATAAAGCTCAAATAACATGTCTCTTGATGTTGGTGGGCGTAATATTGTCCTAAAATAGGTCTCAAGAACGTACAGGGTATCTTAGAGTAGTGGTCCTCAACCGCATATCTGTGGATCATTGAGTAGAAGACCATACTGAAAGAAAAAAATTTTAAATTCAGTTGCTATCTTATTGACAATCACTGACAGCTGGGTAGTCTTGTATGATATATATATATATATTATATATATATATATATATATATTATATATATATAAGTTCAGCAAAAATTTAGATTCAAATGAATACGGTACTTAATTTAGATGCACCAGAATTTTGTATCCATAAAAATCCGTGGGGTGATTATAATCAAAATAAGCAACAAGAATGACTCCGGTAATTTGGTACGATCGTTTCGTACTACATCATTTTATTAAATGTTGTAAGTATTACAACAGATTTAACATGCTGAGTACTCATCAGCCAATTATAGAGGTTTTCCATTAATACAAACATTTTCATATCAAGTGGCAACATTATAGAGAAGTAGATATATAGACAAAGATGTGGATTTAAATTTTAAGAACATATGAGGTAGTGGAGTCCATCAACTGTATATATATATATATATATATATATATATATATATATATATACGTTTAAATATTTGTTGTGCAAGATTTTTTATGTGAAGTCGTGTGTTGAAACAGATATTGTTATATTTCGAAAGAACTTTGGCCGAAATAAGATTAAGATTAATGTAAAAAATAAATATCACTGAAGCAAATACCAAATATATAGTGCGTGTGTTTTTATTGGCTAAACTGGCAATATGACCATTCCGAAATATAACATATATATATATATATCTATATATATATATATATTCGTCATTTTAATATGTCCTTTATATGCTTTATTATCCCAAATTTTTTATTTACCAAATGTTTTATGATTTTAAGCGTAAATTCACTGTGTTTTGTATACAATACTGATTCTTATATGTTTATATTTATATTATAAGATGTTTATTTATATATATATATTATTATATTTTTAAACGTCGGACTTAATATCTGTTCTGTAGATATAAATGAATATATGAATATATGTATGTATTTGATCTTTCTGTGTGGATTTTAGTAATGTTCCTTTAGTTACTGCTCGCATTGCCTCCGCTCAGATTAAGAAGTGGAATATGGCTCTTTTGGAGCACTACAACTCCAGTCTGTTTTATATTTTGAGTATTGTTATTACTGGCGATCTCAAGATATAATTGTGTATTTTGTATTTTATATATATATATATATTCTTCTTTACTCTGGGCACAAGGCCAGGAATTTGGGGGGAGCGGTGCCAGTCGATTAGATCGACCCTAGTACGCAACTTAATTTACTGATCCCGAAAGGATGAAAGGCAAAGGCGACCTCGGCGGAATTTGAATTCAGAACGTTAAGCCAAACGAAAAGCCGAAGCATTTCGTCCGGCGTGCTAACGTTTCTGCCAGCTCACTGCCTTATGATATTTATATATTGTATATGTAATATGTTGAATGCATGGTTTTGAGGTTAGGGTGTTGGACTCGCAATCGCAAAATTGTGGTTTCGATTCCTGAACAGGGTGACGTGTTGTGTTCTTGAGCAAAGCACTTCATTTCATGTTGCTCCTGTTTACTCATCTGGTAAAAAAGGTTAATTAAAAATGGTGTGGGTGGTTTAGCTTAACTGATTCAGAGCACCGCGACGTGTAATCACGGAGGTGTGAGTTCGAGTCTCATAGCCGGCCGCTAACACTTTTTAACGGTGGTGCATCGGCATGGCCGCAGCTATGAGCTGAAACTACAGCAAAAACAATTTCCTGCAACGGACCGGCGTCCCATCCAGGTAGGGATATATATACACCAGACAAACCGGCAAAGTGACCTTATGCACCTTACGGAGTAATGTGGAATAACTATATATGTAATGTATGATGGTCTCACCCGTCGAAGACAACGTATGTGTGTTCAGCTTTTTGCTGAACGACCGTCACATATGGTTTGTTTATAGCAGTGGTTTTCAACCAGGGTTCCGCCGAACCTTAAGGTTCCGCCGAACCTTAAGATTCCGCCAGTACAGTCCAGGGGCTCTGCAAGAAGTTACAAAACTGCTAAAATCGGCAGTAATTTTTAATTCTCCTGTGCAGATATGTGTGCATAAGACTATCAAATTATTGCACAGGGGCTCCTCGAGCCAGTGGAATGTTTCCTTGGGGTTCCGCTCCAGCAAAAAGTTTGAAAAGCACTGGTTTATAGTGATCAAATGTATGTGCAGTGCATTAGCTCACGCCCTACACCAAATCGACGTTGCCTGAACAGGTGCACGGTGTGTCATGCGTCAGGTGTCGCGCTCATTGCCGAGTGACGTAAGATGAAGGGCCTTGCTCAGGAACTGAAACCACTATCTCGTGATCGTGATCGCAACACCCTAACCATTAGGCCATGCGTCCACACTATGAAATAATTAAATTTTCCTTTATTCTTTTATTTGTTTCAATCATTTGACTGTGGCCACGCTGAAGCACCGCCTTTAGTCGAACAAATCGACCCCAGGCCTTATTCTTTGCAAGCCTAGTACGTATTTTATCAGTTTCTTTTGTCGACCAACTAGGTTACGGAGACGTAAACACACCAACATCGGTTGTCAAGTGATGGTGGGTAGACAAACACAGACTCGGGCTTCTTTCAGTTTCCGTCTGCCAAATCCACTGACAAGGCTTTGGTCGGCCGTAGGCTATAGTAGAAGACACTTGCCCAAGGTACCCAGACCCATGTAGTTCGTAAGCAACCTACTTACCACACAGCCACTCCTATGCCTATTGTTAAATTTAGCTTCATGCTGCCAAAGACCTAATTTATAACCCTGGACCATAACCCTGGGCAGGGTATACCTTACTACTTTAGTCGAACAAATCGACCCCAGGCCTTATTCTTTGCAAGCCTAGTACGTATTTTATCAGTTTCTTTTGCCGACCAACTAGGTTACGGAGACGTAAACACACCAACATCGGTTGTCAAGTGATGGTGGGTAGACAAACACAGACACGGGCTTCTTTCAGTTTCCGTCTGCCAAAATCCATTCAGAAGGCTTTGGTCGGCCGTAGGCTATAGTAGAAGACACTTGCCCAAGGTACCCAGAACCATGTAGTTCGTAAGCAGCCTACTTACCACACAGCCACTCCTATGCCTATTGTTAAATTTAGCATCATGCTGCCAAAGACCTAATTTATAACCCTGGACCATAACCCTGGGCAGGGTATCCCTTACTAGACGATGACAGCCAGCGCCAGATAATCATAGATATCTATTTCTTTACTACCCACAAGGGGCTAAACACAGAGAGGACAAACAAACGGATGAAGTCGATTACATCGACCCCAGTGCGTAACTGGTACTTTTTTAATCGACCCCGAAAGGATGAAAGGCAAAGTCGACCTCGACGGCGACGGCGTCATTTACTCCCTGAAAATAGCTGAAATACTTACCCCGCTATTTTATTTCGTTTAAAATATAAATATTAATACGCTTATTGTCGATAGCAAAAAAAAACAACAAAAAAAAAAAAACAAATGACCACACAAACAAACAAACAAACAAAAAAAAACAAAGAAATCTGCTCACATTAAAACTGAAATTGATGTGGCTAATAAAAATATGTTTCTTTGATATTCGGAACGTTTCGCTCAATAGATCGTGAAGCTGTAATGTTTTATGTATGCTAGATTTGTTGTCCAATCATCACTGCACAATTGCAGTCACCCTATACCGAAGCATTCATAATGAAAATTTTAGTCTCGGTGAGAATCGATCAATAAAATTACTAGTTTAGACTATTGGGATCGAATATCATTATTATTATTATTATTATTATTATTATTATTATTATTATTATTATTATTATTATTATTATTATTATTATCATTATTATTGTCATTATTATCATTATTATTATTATTATCATCATCATCATCATCATTATTATTATTATTGAGTGAGAGAGCAGTGCATGCCATCAAAGTGACACTGGGGTAAAATATACGAAGCCCAATATACCCATCATGACTACCCGTCTGATAAAGGTACACCAGGCACATGCATCACAACCATATGTGCGCGACATGGTGATCTCATATCAAGATAAACAGCACATGACCTTGCAGGTGGGGCCCAGTTAGAATTTTCTTCTGGTCGAGTAGCCCATCCCGCTCAAAAGGTCCCTGAATAAGGATTGTTCAAGGATGTTAAACGAACCACCCATGTTTCCTAAGGTGAATTATCCAAACCTCCAAGAATTCCTTTCAACACACGGCTATGATTCTCCCCCCACTACTTCTGCTCGTGGTCAGAGATGCACATATCGTCAGTCACTAAGGGACATGGTCAACTGGTTAAGGTCAAACAACTGACAAGCAAATCTGTGGTATTGAGTAGAATATTTGCTGTAGTCCATCTTTTATACTAAGACAAAACAATGTACATGATAACATTATTATTATTATTATTATTATTATTATTATTATTATTATTATTATTATTTGGTGTATTGAAGAAGAATAAGCAATTTATTGAAAGGAAAATTTTAGCAAAAAAATCTCGTGTGGCCCCTCAAGGGTTACAACGACTTAGGTTGAGAACCACTGACCTAGGTACTTAAAATACGGTTACATAAAATACAGTCCTCTACAACTATTTTTTTCAAAACAACGAAGGTGCCCTGAAACAATGAAGACGAGAACTGTCGAGCCGAGTAGGTGTCCTCCGAGTCAATCATGGGCTAAATGCGGCCCGAGGGACTTCCTGAATGACACGCCTGACGAAAAATTATTTTGACTTTTATTTATTATTTTTTTTTCTTTAGAAGTGCTAAAACTGAGTATGTTACAAAGAACTCCCTGAAAATTTTATAATCCAATTAAGAAATGATAAAAAGGTAAGCAAGCGTGTCTGGTATCTCCCGGAAAAAGGAAGGACTGAGCACACAGATGAGTTAAGAGTAAGCGAGAAAATTGTTTAATGTCATGGCTTTCATATGATTTGGCTTGAAATATTTCAAATTTTTGCCAGTAAGATTTACTCAATATGAATGATTTATAAATCTATGGATTTCTTTCTTTACTGGTTTAACAGATTTATTCAGTGATATGAAAATTAAAAAAAAAATTTAATCTGGTAATCCGTCGCTTACGACGTGAAGGGTTCCAGTCAATCCAATTAATAGAACAGACAGCTCGTGAAATTAATGCGCAAGTGGCTGAGCACTCCACAAACTGGTTCCCTTAACGTAGCTCTCAGGGAGATTGTGACAAGGCTGGCCCTTTGAAATAGAAGTACTATTCATGTTAGCCAGCTGAGTGGACTGGAGCAACATGAAATAAAGTATCTTGCTGAAGGACACAACATGCCGCCGGGTACCGAACTCGCGACCTTACGATCGTGACCCGAATATCCTAAGCACTTAGTGACGCGCCTTCATTATTCGGTGATATAAATGATTCTAAAACTACAGACGTCTTGTTTGCTTGCGAACTATAATTTTTTTGACTACATTTTCTAGCTGGTGGAATGAGAGCGATGGCTAGAGGATGTTGCCGAAGAGAAAAATATTGAAAGAGCGTCTCACTACAGGAATCGAAGAAGGGTGCACACATTGCAGGGCTGACACAGGGCAACCATATACACTGGCATCCATCGTGCTTAAAGTGGTCGCTCTCTTGCTTTTGAGTGACAGCACGAGGTCTAGTGATTAAGATGTGACAGCGGCGAGCTGGCAGAACCGTTAGCACGCCGGGCGAAATGCGTAGCCGTACTTCGTCTGCCGCTACGTTCTGAGTTCAAATTCCGCCGAGGTCGACTTTGCTTTTCAACCTTTCGGGGTCGATAAATTAAGTACTAGTTACGTACTGGGGACGATTTACTCGACTTAATCCGTTTGTCTGTCCTTGTTTGTCCCCTCTGTGTTTAGCCCCTTGTGGGCAATAAAGAAACAGATTAAGATGTGACAGCAGGAGGTCTAGTGGTTAGGATGTGAGAGCATGAGGTCTAGTGGTTAGGGTGTGAGAGCACGAGGTCTAGTGGTTAGGATGTGAGAGCACGAGGTCTAGTGGTTAGGATGTGAGAGCACGAGGTCTAGTGGTTAGGATGTGAGAGCACGAGGTCTAGTGGTTAGGATGTGAGAGCACGAGGTCTAGTGGTTAGGATGTGAGAGCACGAGGTCTAGTGGTTAGGATGTGAGAGCACGAGGTCTAGTGGTTAGGATGTGAGAGCACGAGGTCTAGTGGTTAACGGTTGATTGTAAGGTCGTGGTTTCGATTCCCGAACCAAGCCATGTGTTGTGTTCTTGAGCAAGACACTTCATTTCACATTCCTCCAGTTCACTCAGCTTTACATTTTAGTTGCTTCAGTCACTGGACTACAGCCATGCTGGAGCACTGCCTTGAAGGGTTTAGTTAAACAAATCGACCCCAGGATTTAATTTATTTTAAAGACTGGTACTTATTTTACCGCCCTCTTTTGCCGAACTGCTAAGTTAGGGGCACAAACACAAAGACACGATACACATACGTACACACACACACCCACATACATACATACATACATACATACATACATACATACATACATACATACGTACGTACGTACGTACGTACGTACGTACATACATACATACATACATACATACATACATACGTACGTACATACATACAAACATACATACATACATACATACATACATACATACATACATACATACATACATACGTACGTACATACATACATACGTACATACATACATACATACATACATACATACGTAAGTACATACGTACATACATACATACATACATACATACATACATACATACGTACGTACGTACATACGTACATACATACATACATACATACATACGTAAGTACATACGTACATACATACATACATACATACATACATACATACATACATACATACATACATACGTACGTACGTACATACATACATACGTACATACATACATACATACATACATACATACATACATACGTAAGTACATACGTACATACATACATACATACATACATACATACATACATACATACATACGTAAGTACATACGTACATACATACATACATACATACATACATACATACATACAAACATACATACGTACGTACGTACATACACACATACCCACATACATACATACATACATACATACATACGTAAGTACATACGTACGTACATACGTACATACATACATACATACATACATACATACATACATACTACATACATACATACATACATTACGACAGCTTAGCTTCTGTCTACCAAATTTACCCACAATGCTCTACTTGGTGCGGGACTATAATTGAAGAAACTTGCCCAAGGTGCGGCACAGTGGGATTGAATTAAAGACCACACAGTTGAGAAGCAAGCTTCTTACCACAAAGCCACGCCTACGCCTGCCATACAACTACGCCTGTATATATATATTTTTCTTTTTTTTTTCATCTAGTTTCAGTTCACGCGCTGTGGCCATGCTGGGGCACCGCCATTTAAAGAAATATGCTTAGCAGTAAATAATGTTTAAGAAATAGCCGGGGAGTTCACCCTGCGGCGGAACTTCGTCCCGTTCAGGGGTTAGTTTTGTAATCTGTCACTTATATTCCATAGAAACCAAGTTATGCTCCGGTTTTAAGAATCCTAGAGCGCAGGACAGACTTAAGGCTCCCTCTTTTGCTCTTAAACCTACACGTTAGTGGAGGCGCGTAGCTTAGCGGTTGGGCTCATGATCATGAGATTGTGGTTTCGATTACTAGGCCGGGCGATGCATTATGTTCTTGAGCAAAACACTTCATTTCACGTTGCTTTAGTTCACTCGGCTGGCAAGAATGAGTCATCCTGCCATTATGCGTCAGCATAACTCTAGAAGCGAACTTTACTTCTACTTACTAAACCTTCAGGTTTCCTTAACATGAAGTTCTTGTCCATGCTATCCGCCTTCATAAAGTGACCAAAGAACTTTAATCTTTTGTTATACAATCAATGCTTCCAAAGTACTCTGAAGTTTCACTTGCTGCAGTATTGATCTGTTTGTCCCAGTTTCCATCCTGGATATTCTCAATAATCTTCGCCGGCACCACATATCGAATGCACCAAAATTGTCCTTCTAGCTTGTTTGCTAACTTGTTTGTCCTGCTTCCGCATTACATACCATTTGCTACAAGTGCACCACTACAACAGCACCCCAACAGGCTTCAACATCACTACACATCACATATACAGCCTGGCTAGCCGTGTACTGTACTATATATATATCTGCGTGTATGTATGTGTAAGTATATAAATGAACAAATATATACATATATATATATATATATATATGCCTCTTTTACTTCTTTCAGTAATTTAGTCGAGCAAATCGACCCCAAGACTTATTCTTTGTAAACTTAGTACTTATTCTCTTGGTCTGTTTTGCCGAACCGCTAAGTTACGGGGACGTGAACACACCAGGATCGGTTGCCAAGCGATGTTGTGGGGACAAACACAGATACACAAACACACACACACACACACACACACACACATACACACACTAACACACACACACACACACACACACACACACACACATATATATATATATATATATATATATATATAAACAAAGATAAATGCGATACAATAAAATTAATTATAATCGCCGGTGTACCAGTACACGCCATATATTATACATATATCATTACATTCAAGGCGAAGAGTGCACTAGATACACAATAGCTGGATAAATTTAGTGAGATGAAAATTAAAAACTTTTACAATATATATATATATATATATATATACGATAGGCTTCTTTCAGTTTCCGTCTACCAAATCCACTCACAAGGCTTTCTTCGGCCCGAGAATATTGTAGAAGACACTTGGTGAAGGTGCCACGCAGTGAGATTGAACCCAGAACCATGTAGTTGGTAAGCAAACTACTTACCAAGTATTAAGTAATTGTAATAAACCTAATTAAGGGATCATGAGGATCATATATGCGTGTGTGTGAGTGTGTGCGTGTGTTTGTGTGTGTATACAGATACATATATATATAATATATATATATATATATATATATAGAGAGAGAGAGAGAGAGAGAGAGAGAGAGAAAGAGAGAAAGAGAGAGAGTTGCGGCCAAAATGTTCACAACGGCATTGTTTTCGTCAGAAAAGTAGCTATAAATGTTTATCAAATTTGTTTTATATTCTATAATTTTCACAGACAATAAATACAATATAATTTGTTATTGCCTGAGATTTTGGTGTAATTTGAGAGGATAATACAAAAGTCATGGATGATTTAGTGATTTACTGCAAAACCCATGGCGGCCAAAATGATCAGAACGGTTGCTTTTACTCCGTGTTTTAGTATATTGAACCGGCGAACTCTAATGTTTTGAATTTGTTTACTTGATGGTTCGTTTACTAAACATTAGTAAGAATATCTGCAGTGTACTTTGTTTATATAATGCCACTTACTCCGTTACCAATTCGTCAGCAGATTATTAAGCTTCGAAAGAAGGATAATTTAAGTATTGGGTCAATTGCAAAGATTGTTAACAAGTCAAAAAGTGTTGTTCACGGTATTCTTAAGGTCTACGATGATTGTGGTTCGTGTGAAGCAAGAAAGTCTACAGGTAGGCCAAGAAAAACGACCAAGAGAGAAGATCGTGCTATGGTAAAGTTGGTTAAAAAGAACAGATTTAAAACTGCTGCTGCTGTTTCTCGGGAAATGAGCATTGTACTGAAGAAAACTTTATCTCGAAAAACTGTCTCGTCGTTTAGTTGAACATGACCTACCAGCAAGATCACCTGCAGTGAAGCCACTGATCAGCTCCAAGAATAAAAAGTATCGTCTTACCTTTGCAACCGAACATGTGTTGTGGTCTCAAGAAAAATGGCAAACGTTGCATTTCAGTGATGAATCTAAGTTTATGCTATTTGGCTCAGATGGGAAAAGGTACGTTCGTAGAAAAGTAAGTGAAAAATTGTCGACTAAATGCCTTAAGACTAGTGTTAAATTCGGTGGAGGAAGTGTCATGGTTTGGGGGATGATATCTGGAGATGGTGTGGGCCCTTTGGTGCGATTACATGGAAAGTAAAATGCAGGAGTTTATAAACAACTTGTAAAAGATCATGTCTTGCCTGTGCTGAGAAATTTAATTAAGCGACCACCCATATTCATGCAGGACAATGCCCTATGTCACAAGGCTAAAGTTGTCATGAACTTCCTCAAGGCTGAAAAGGTTATTGTTATGGATTGGCCTGCTCAAAGCCCAGATCTCAATCCTATTGAAAATGTGTGGAATATTCTAGAACGTTCGAAAGCCAGAAATCCTAAAACAACCGAGCAATTATGGAATGCCCATCAGGAAGAAAATTGAATAAGATCACCCAGCAAGAAATTGAAAATTTAGTTTCCTCATACAGTCGAAGATGTCAAAGTGTGATTGAAGCTAAAGGGCTTCACGCTAAATATTAAATAATTCCGGTATTCTCTGTCATTTTTGATTATTTTGTTATTTTTTTCAACTGTTCTGATCATTTTAGCCGGTATGGGTTTTGCAGTAAATCACTAAATCAT
>NC_043010.1:52986835-52994335 GCF_006345805.1 Octopus sinensis | reverse complement strand
TCATCATCATCATCATCATCATCATCATCTTCATCATCATCATCATCATCATCTTCTTCATCATCATCATCTTCATCATCATCATCATTATCTTCATAATCATCATCATCATTATTATTATTATTATTATTATTAATTATTATTATTATTATTATTTTGCAACGATGGATCTCAGAGCAGATAAAGTAGGTATAAAAAGCCTTCGAACAAAAGGTGAACGTTAGAGAAACAGTAAAGCGATTAGAAGAAGGAATTTAGATAAGTGGATAGGAATACGTTAAGATTATAAATTGTTCAACGTATTTTTATTTGCAAGAGCGATAGCACTGTTTATGTTTTTACGCTTGAAATATACTCTTTTTTTCACCTGTTTCAGCCTGCGAGCTGTGGTGGCCATGCTGGGGCACCACCATTGTTGTTGCTATTCTTCTCCTAAAATCAGCAAAAGGAGTGTAGTGAACTTGCTGTGCGGAGTGGAAATTTCGACGTTTCGGACTGAGTCCTTCTTCAGGAAAAAGTTGACAGAAAAGAAATTATACATGTTCAATTTTTCACTCTCCATAGCAAGTTCATCGTTTTGTTTTTGTCGATTTTAACAAATAATATAAGTCTTGCCAACACAGACCAACACCAGTCTCTTTGGAATGTATTCGATCGTATATTCTTTTCGTAACCCCTCTTCTTTAGGTATCTTTTTTTCTCTTTTTCGTGAATGAGGGAGTTTGATGTTGCTCCTCTTATTTGCGTCGCTGGCCGTGAAGTAGATTCATATGGAATCCTATCTAAAATGATGTCCAGTTGTAGTTTTCTCTTGAAAGCATAAACACCATGTAAATTTCTTTTTAACAGAATACTAGCAGTATCGCCCGACGTTGCTCGAGTTTGTTTCGACCCTTTAGAATTGGAATTTTGAAAAGTAAAAACTTTCCATTATGTAGCGTGTTATTCTCTTTAAGTGAACATTTTTCTGGTTGAAATACACCGAAAAATGGCGACACAGCAGTAAAAAAATCGTAAAAAATGGGGATTTTCATAGAAAAAAAGCACCTTTTTGATGTAAATAATTTTTGGTGTTAACATGGTCCGATTTGAATTATTTTCTTCTACAAAATGAAGAGCAAGCCTTCTTCTATCATACTCTCAATTTTGGTCAACTTGCGCCGCAGGGTCTCGGATAGATAGTGTTAGTTGAAGGCTACCAAACCTGCCATACACAGACAACTTCAGCTTTATATAGAGAGAGATTGAAGAGCTGTGGGCTTTCGAAATGTAAAATATTAAAGTATCTAGTCCCATTTCTTGATGGTGAATTTCAGAATGCTTAACTGGAGAATGCAAAGGGTCGCTGAAGTAAGGATGCAAAGACGATTTGAAAATCAAACAAGAGATAGATATACTCGATTACCGATTAATATTTGGAGGGATTATTGCTATCTTTATGGGGTTTCTTTACCTGTGTTTCATTTTAATTTCGAATAATAACATAAGAGTTTCTCCGTTATTGTTATATTGTAGTAATATATGATTTTATATTTTTGTGTTTGGATTGAGGTGTATATAATTTTATATATAGTTTAAGTGATGGAAGTTGACATACACATAACAGATATTTACCAAGATGCGTGTTGAGACCTTGAAGCGGTTTGTGAGAACAAAAAGTACAAATAAACAGGATATTATGTTATTTACTCGGTAGGTAAAGTAAATGTGCGTAAGAGCTACTTACTCTGATGAGAAACTAATTCCAGCTTTAAGTTCAACAAACAAAGCGGCTGCATCGTATATATAATATTTTTCGGATAAGCAGATGAGGCATTTAAATCCGTTGATATATGAAAGTGTACTTTCGATTTTAATCATTTATCAGTCCATTCTAAATTTATTAAAACTTCAATCCTTCAAGTTTCAAAGATATTTGGTAAGATGTGTTTCCCTGTGAATAAGCTTGATGATAAAATCTTGTTTAAAAGATATTTTCAATTAGACCTGTGCAATATTTCGTTCCATTATCCTTTTTGGATTGAGCTCTTGACACAGTATTTAACATTGTTAAGTTATCCTTATATTGTCAAGTATCGGTGGAAAAGAAGTTAGATGAAGCGGTGAGTTTTATGCATCTGTACGCATCAGATTATCAAACTTTACCTATTCTAAGTACTGTAAATCCTCGAGTATAATCCGCATTTTTTTCCCAAAATTTAAAGGTCAAAATCCCTAGTGCGTACTATATACGAGGTTAAAAATGAAAATTACTTTCTAAGCAATGTCCGAGTCTCTATTTGCTGTCCGGCAATGTTTATTCAGACGCATTTTCTGATGTCGAGCACGAAAATACCTTAAGCTAAGCCTGAAAGCAATGAAGTCATAAAAGAATCATCCATAACTTGCAATAAGGTACATTTATAAAACATTATTACTGTTATTACTGTTATTTCTCTATTTTCTGCAAACAAAATGCACAAAAAAGCTACACGTTTGCATTATGTTATATATATAATAATAATAATAATAATAAAGGACGTTACGGTATACATTTTTATAAACCAAGGACGTTATACAGACCTCCTTGACTCAAGTTAGAGAAGGGGTGCTTATTATACGCAAGGTTTAAGTTTTTCAGAGGTACAGCCCCCTAAAAATCTCCTGCGTATTATATACTCAAGGGCTAACTATACTCGAGGATTTACTGTAGCTATAAAGACAGTAAAGTTGTCAATGCAGTTCTAAATACTATTACCATTACATTTTAATTTCATGTGGAACTTATAATTTGGATCAAATGATTTTTATGTTAGATTTAATAAAGTTTGGTGATGTTTTTAGGATTGACAGGTAAACTAAAAAGTTGCTTCTTTTTGTAATATTCTGTTCTTATGTATAATGCATGCCTTCTTTGAATTCTCTTCTTAGCGTTACGCTTATCATGTTTTCTTAATATCGAAAGAATAGTTAGAACAATTATTTGATATAATGTAAAATTTAATTGTGATTTCTGTGAGGGTCATATTTTCCAGAGTTTAAGCTTATGGAAATATCGGGGAAATCAACAATGTTGAAATTCGAATTATCACTGATCTTAAAGTTAAATCAACGAACGTGTCAGTTGGACGTTTTCATAATCCGTTTGGTGGTTACTCAATACGAGAGCGAATCAATCCATCCTATCTATAAAACTCTGTCTCTCGTGAGTTGAGTTTTTTTCGGGGTCAGTCTGATATTGTTGTTTGTTCCTTCTCGAACCATTCCTGGCTTATAATAAGAGCCGGTTTCTCGGTTTCCTTGGCGTATAGGTTCCCCACCTAGACAGGTGAGCTGCAAGATGCAGGAGGAAAGAGTAAGAGAAAGTTGTGGCAAAAGAGTCAGCAGAAGTTCGCCATTACCTTCAGTCGGAGCCGCGTGGAGCTTAGGTGTTTCGCTCATAAACACACACATCGCCCGGTCTGCAACCCCTCGACCGCGAGTCCGCTGCTCTAACCACTAGGCCATGTGGCTCCAATAGTCTGATATAGGTAAAACAAATTACGTTTTCAATTCTGTCAAAGCATTCTATAGGACTGTTAAACAGTTCCGTATAATTATGTCTGGCCCAGAATGAAACCTCAAAAAAGAAGAGATTTTCAAGTGTTTATAATTACATTAATGTATGTATACTGCTAAAGGTTTTACTAGAATTACTCTCTTTACTCTTTTACTCTTTTACTTGTTTCAGTCATTTGACTGTGGCCATGCTAGAGCACCACCTTTAGTCGAGCAAATCGACCCCCAGGACTTATTCTTTGTAAGCCCAGTACCTATTCTATCAGTCTCTTTTGCCGAACCGCTAAGTTACGGGGACATAAACATACCAGCATCGGTTCCGTTGATCGGATCAACTGGAACCCTTGTCGTCGTAACTGACGGAATGCCACACGTCTCTCAGGGATTACCTTTATAATAATGCTGGTGCGAGTGCTTTGCGTCATGAGGCGGTGGTTGTGGCGAGTGTGATGGTTGCGGTAGTCGTGATAGTTGTAGCAGTTGTGGTGGTGTTTTATGGAGGTAGTTGTAACGGTCGTGATGGTTGTGATGGTTGTGGTAGTTGGAATATTTGTGGCGGCTGTGTGGCTGTGGTGGTTGTAGTAGTTGTAGCAGTTGTGGTGGTTGTGGTAGTCGTGATAGTTGTGGTGTTTGGACTATTTGCGGCAGTTGTGGTGGTTGTGGTAGTTGTGGTGGTTGCGGAATATTTGTGGTAGTTGTAGTGGTTGTGGTGGTTGTGGTAGTTGTAGTAGTTGTGATGGTTGTGATGTTTGTGCTAGTTGTGGTAGTTGTAGTGGTTATGGTAGTTTTGGTGGTTGTGATGGTTATGATGATTATGGTGGTTATGTTGATAGTTTTGTGCTGCTGCTGCTGCTGCTACTGATGATGACGATGGTGGTGGCGGTGGTGGTGGTGGTGGTTTGTGGTGGTAGTGATATCTTGTGGTGCTGGTAGTATTCGCTGTGCTAGTGGGCATCGGTAGTAGTATTTACAGTGGTGGTGGTCTTATTTGTAGCGACGGTGGTTGAGATGATAGCGTTTGTAGCTTGTGGTGATGATCGTCGCGAGTTATTTCTTCTCGCCGGTGTCATTGTCAATTCCACTGAAGTTTTCCAAGTCTTGAGAAACCAAACGGAGTAAAACAATTTAATAATTAATTAGTCTTGAAACAAAAAACTAGCGTCTACGAAGAGACCATTATTGGCTGGCACACACACGTACGCGCGCACACACGAACACAGACATTGAAACACACGCGAGCACACAAACACATACACACGAACACATACATACGCACACACACATATATGTATATATACCTGCGTATATGTGCTTGTATATATGCATAAGCGTGTTTACATACATACATACATACATACATACATACATTATGGCTGCCCACCTTGTTATCAAGTATGGCCATTGCACGAAGCTTAACTATTACTGGTGCTGTGATCGAATGTGACTTTTTAGCCCAGCTAAAGATCTACAATGTCTTGTACAAAATGGGCAACCAAAACCTTTACTGGTAATAGCCGGCTGTAGTTGTAACTGGGCTTCATGTACCTTTGCATGTCGTTTAAATCCTCCTACCGAATTACACTCTTTTCTACATGTCTGACAGATATGATTAGTATGGTGTGTTACACCACCATCAGTGGCCAGGTTGTCACTCATCTGACTCGTTTTATGACTACGAAGATGACTCATGAGTCCAGCTTTACTGAGGCAGGGTCTTGCACAGACATTGCATGTCAGAATCAAAGGAAGACCCTTCCCTTCTGGAAGTGTAACAGCGATGCCCTTCCTGACATCCCTCCGTACTTTCTCCTTACATTGCACGATAACTACATACATACATACTACATACATACATACATACATACATACATACATACATACAGGGTGGGCGAAAAGTAAGCAGGCATGAAAAATTGGTAATAAGATCCATATTTTCTTTACAAATTTTTTGAAACAAATGATACATGTTCTTTATTACATGGGAAAATGAAAGTAAATCTTCATATATCTCAATGTAAGCACCGGTGGCGTCAACCATTTTCCTCAAACGGCCACGGATGGAATGAGCAACCTTCTGAAGGACGTCGCCCGGGATATCATTGTGAACCTCCTGAATGCGTGTCTCCATGTCCTCTCGTGTGCGAGGTTTTGTATTGTACACCTCCTCTTTTGGGTAACCCCGCAAGTAAAAATCACGTGGAGTGAGATCTAGATTTCTTGGAGTTCTGGACTCCTGCGGTCAGTCTTTAAATTTTAGTTCCTGCACATAATGGGGTTTCCACGGACGGAAATTCAATTCTTTATGCAACACCGTACGTATTATGTGTCTTGTAAGTCCACTTTCACGAGCTGCTTGACGTGTTGATTTTTGCCGGCTGCGTTTGAATATTACCTGCACTGTTGCCACGTTCTCCACTGGACGGCCACTACTTGCATCGTTCACAGAGCCCGTGGTCATAAGCTTTACGTGACAACATTTTTATTGTCTCGAAACGTAGCGTTGCATGCTCACCTTCCGATGCACGCCACCATCTCTGAACCCAAACAATGGAATTCCACACTTCATAGCGTGCTGCAATTTTAGCTGGCTCCTAAACAGTGAAGCAACCGGCCATCTGGAAAATAGAAAATAAGAAATAAGACAATAAGAAAATAAGAAATCCACATTAGTGTTGTCTGTTTAAAAAATGTTTTCGACATTACTTCAGTGATACTAAAAATTCTATAAGCAATTTCTAATGCCTAGTTATTTTCCACCCACCCTGTACATGCAAACACATACGCATGCACGCATAATATCGTTTTTTTTTTCTTTGGCATAAGGCAAAATTTTTCGAAGGGAGAGCAAAGTCAATCTCGACGGAATTTGAACGCAGAGCGTAAAGATCCGGAAGAAATATCCCTAAGCATTTTGTCCGATGTGCTAACGATTCTTTTCTACCCGAAATTTTTGGAGTGGGGGCCAATTGATTACATCGACCCCAGTAAGCAACTGGTACTTAATTTATCGACTCCGAAAGGACGACAGGCAAAGTCGACCTCGGCGGAATTTGAACTCAGAACATAAAGGCACGAAATATCCCTAAGCATTTTCTCCGATGTGCTAACGTTTCTGCCAGCTCGCAGACTTCAGTATTTTTTATTGTTCTTTTACTTGCTTCAATCATGGATTGCGGCCATGCTGGGGCACCACCTTGAAGAGCTTTACTAGAACAAATCGATTTCAGTACTTGTTTAAGACACGTACTTATTCTATCGACTACGCATTCCTCAAAATGCCAGGTTGCCATTACCGGATACAGTTTAAAGACTTAACCGGAACCCCTTGATACACAGCTCCTGAAAGAACGATTAGATGAACATGGCTACAAGGAACTGAATCATAGATTTACACAATGCGGAAGGCATTGGATAAGATAATGTTTCTGGCACTCCGTCGGTTACGACGACGAGGGTTCCATTTGATCCGACCAACGGAACACCCTGCTTGTGGCTGAGCACTCCACAGAGACGCGTACGATTTATGTGGTTCTCAGGAAGATTCAGCGTGACACAGAATGTGACAAGGGTAGCCCTTTGAATTACAGGTACAATTCATTTTTGTCAGCCGAGTGGACTGGGGCAACGTGATATAAAATGTTTAACTCAAGGACACATCGCGCCGCTGGGAATCGAACTCATGAACTTACTATGATGAACTGAACACTTCCGAGGACTTAGCCATATGATAATGTACTTCCAGAAAGAATAATCGAGCACAATGACTTTCATCTTAGTTTTGCGCAATACAGGTTACATAGGATGATGTACTCCTAGATACACAATGCCTAAAAGAAAGCTTGGGCACGGAAGGCTTCAATGACTTTCATCTGTTTTCTACACAATCAAATATGGCGGAGGCCTCAACATCTACAACAGCAACACTACCAACGACGACGACGACGACGATCGCAACAGCAGCAG
>NC_043010.1:52951835-52984335 GCF_006345805.1 Octopus sinensis | reverse complement strand
GTGTGTTTTTTATATATACAATACCTATCTATCTATCTATCTATCTATCTATCTATCTATCTATCTATCTATCTATCTATCTATCTATCTATCATCTATCTATCTATCAATCTATCTATCTATCTATCTATCAATCTATCTATCTATCCATCTATCGATCGTATCTACCTACCTACCTACCTACATATATATATATGTATATATATATATATATATATATATATATATATATATATATATAGATACATACATGTATATAGACATTACATGCATAGAGATATACATATATATACATATATATATACATTATATACATAGAGATATACATAAATATATATACATATGTATATATACATATATCTACATATATATATATATACATATATATATATATACACATTTATATACATATATGTACATATATATATATTCACATATCTATCATGCATACATAAACACATATACATACATATATATATATACATATGTATATATGGATATACATAAGTAAAGGGGAGGTTATGTGGTAAGAAGCCTGCTTTTCAACCACATAGTTCTTGATTCAGTCTCAGTGCCTTCTACTGTAACCTCGGACCGACCAAAACCTGGGGAGCGGATTTGGTAAACGGAAACTGAAAGAAGCCCATCGTATGTATGCATATATGTATGCATGTGTGTCTTTGTGTCTATGCTTGTTCCTCTATTACTGCTTGACAACCGGTGTTGGTGTTTTTACATCTCCGTAATTTAGCGGTTCGGTAAAAGAGACAGATAGCATAATTACTAAGCCGAAAATATAAGTCCTGTGGTCGATTTGTTCGAATAAAACCCTTCAAGGCTGCAGTGAATTGACTGAAACAAGTAAAAGAATAAAATAAAAGAATATCTACAGGATTTGGACAAAATAATGGAAACACCTTAAAATTTCAAGCAAATTTATTTTAATATTGGATAGCACGCCTTTGACAGTAATTTCAGCTTCAATTTTTCGAGGTATGGACTCATACAAATTTTGAATTGTTTCCAAAGAAATTCTTGTCCATTCTTCAGCTAAAATAATCTGCAGTTCTTCTAGTGATGTTAGTGGAAGATATTGACTCCACATTTGTTTTTCTAAAATGCACCATAAATGTTCAATAATATTGAGATCTGGGGACTGTGGTGGTCAGATAAGATGTTCAACTTCACTAGAATGTTCCTCGTGCCATTCAGTAACATTTTTAGCTGCGTGAATTGGTGCATTATCATCTTGAAAGATTGCCTTTCCCTCTGGAAACAGTTTCGCAAACATAGGATGAATTTGACCTGATAAAATGCAAGGGAAACCATTGGACCGGTGGATTTCCAAGATACACTCCACGCCAGATCATCACAGATCCTCCTCCGTGTTTAACAGTTGGAAGAAGAAAGTCTGGTTCAAATGCTTCTTTTGGCTGTCTCTACGCGTACACTCGGTCAGTAGTCGTAAAGGATGGTTCGTCCTAGAAAATTACATTCTTCCGCTGCTCTAGAGACTAATTCTGTAGGTTTTTAATCCACTCTAAACGCTTTGCAACATTTGATTTTGAAAGTAGTGGTCATCTGATTGCAGCCCTCCCGTGAAATCCGGATTTGTGCAGCTCCCGACGAACAGTTTTTGTGGATAAATTAAGTACCAGTTGCTTACTGGGGTCGATCTAATCGACTGGCCCCGCTTCCCCAAAAATTTCGGGCCTCTGGTTGAAATACACCGAAAAATGGCGACACGGCAGTAAAAAAATCGTAAAAAATATGGATTTTCATAGAAAAAAAGTACCTTTTTGATGTAAATAATTTTTGGTGTTAGCATGGTCCGGTTTGAATTTTATCTTCTACGGAATGAATAGCAAGCCTTCTTCTATCATACTCTGAATTTTGGTCAACTTGCGCCGCAGGGTCTCGGAGGAGATAGTGTTAGTTGAAGGCTACCAAACCTGCCACACACAGACAACTTAAGCTTTATATATATAGATTTTCGTGTTCCATTTTTATTTACCTAATAAATTCTACTTATCTTTTGTATCTTATATTTCACTTTCATTTCTATATATCTAAGGTGTTTTTTTTATATATTTATATATCTTTCATATTTTTATTTTTTTCTTATTTATCTTATGTATCTATATTTATCATATGTATATATCTTTTGTATTTTTTATGTATCTTTGATACCTATATTATATTATATTAAATTACATTATGTACTTTTTACGGTTATATATTTTTGCATTTCTTATGCATTTTACCGTCTTATATGATTTTATATTGTAGATTTTTATATTTTTTAATCATATATTCTTTATTTCTTGTTTATGTATTTTCATATCTATATATTTTTATATTCATATCCATATCTATATTTATTTTTATTTATATTTATACATTTTTATTCATCCTGTT
This sequence comes from Octopus sinensis, assembly GCF_006345805.1. Lineage (NCBI taxonomy): Eukaryota > Metazoa > Mollusca > Cephalopoda > Octopoda > Octopodidae > Octopus > Octopus sinensis. The sequence goes on along the minus strand of NC_043010.1, from coordinate 52,981,917 downwards.
TGTCTTACATACTTTTTATATTATTCATTTATATATATCCTATATATTTTTTTTAATATTTCTTATATACTTTACTACAAACACTATGTATTTTTTTATCATATATTTCTATAATATTGCTACAATTCTTTATTCACCTTAATTCGTTGCTAATTCTCTTTCATTCAAATTAACTCTCACCGAATCCTTTATTCATTTCCTTTGTGCTTCTCAAAATGTCTTCCTTTCCGTATTCCTTCTAATTTATCACCTCTTTCTAATTTTCCCTTCCTTCGTTCGTATTTATTATCCTTCCTTTCTCTCAATCATTTCTTCTTTCTCTTCTTCAATTATCTTGTTCCTTTTTGTTCTTTCTATCGCTTTATACCGTTCGTTCATTCATCTTTTTCAGTCTATTATAACATTCATTTCAATAGGCCTTTAAATTTATCCCTCACGGCTTATTTACCTGGTATATCATTTACCTTTTTCTTCGATGTCATTTATTTCATTTCATGTTTTCTTTCAGCCTATAACATTTTCTTTAATCAAGGCGGCGAGCTGGCAGAAACGTTAGCACACCGGGCGAAATGCTTAGCGATATTTCGTCTGTCTTTACGTTCTGAGGTCAAATTCCACCGAGGTCGACTTTGCCTTTCATCCTTTCGGGGTCGATAAATCAAGTACCAGTTGTGTACTGGAGTCGATCTAATCAACTCATCCCCACCTTTCCCAAGCTACCCTTTTGGCAAAAATTTGAAATAATAAATATTATTATTATTAAGGCGGCGAGCTGGCAGAAACGTTAGCACGCCGGGCGAAATGCTTAGCGATATTTCGTCTGTCTTTACATTCTGAGGTCAAATTCCACCGAGGTCGACTTTGCCTTTCATCCTTTCGGGGTCGATAAATCAAGTACCAGTTGTGTACTGGAGTCGATCTAATCAACTCATCCCCACCTTTCCAAGCTACCTTTTGGCAAAAATTTGAAATAATAAATATTATTATTATTAAGGCGGCGAGCTGGCAGAAACGTTAGCACGCCGGGCGAAATGCTTAGCGATATTTCGTCTGTCTTTACGTTCTGAGGTCAAATTCCACCGAGGTCGACTTTGCCTTTCATCCTTTCGGGGTCGATAAATCAAGTACCAGCTGTGTACTGGAGTCGATCTAATCAACTCATCCCCACCTTTCCCAAGCTACCCTTTTGGCAAAAATTTGAAATAATAAATATTATTATTATTAAGGCGGCGAGCTGGCAGAAACGTTAGCACGCCGGGCGAAATGCTTAGCGATATTTCGTCTGGCGTTACGTTCTGAGTTCAAATTCCGTCGAGGTCGACTTTGCCTTTCATCCTTTCGGGGTCGATAAATTAAGTACCAGTTGTGTACTGGAGTCGATCTAATCAACTCATCCCCACTTTTCCCAAGCTACCCTTTTGGCAAAAATTTGAAATAATAATTATTATTATTAAGGCGGCGAGCTGGCAGAAACGTTAGCACGCCGGGCGAAATGCTTAGCGATATTTCGTCTGTCTTTACGTTCTGAGTTCAAATTCCGCCGAGGTCGACTTTGCCTTTCATCCTTTCGGGGTCGATTAAATAAGTACCAGTTACGCACTGGGGTCGATATAATCGACTTAATCCGTTTGTCTGTCCTTGTTTGTCCTCTGTGTTTAGCTCCTTTTGGGTAGTAAAGAAATAGGTATTTCCTCTGCCGCTACGTTCCGAGTTCAAATTCCGCCGCGGTCGACTTTGCCTTTCATCCTTTCGGGGTCGATTAAATAACTACCAGTTACGCACTGGGGTCGAAATAATCGACTTAATCCGTTTGTCTGTCCTTGTTTGTCCCCTCTGTGTATAGCCCCTTGTGGGTAGTAAGAAATAGGTATTTCCTCTGCCGCTACGTTCCGAGTTCAAATTCCGCCGCGGTCGACTTTGCCTTTTTTCCTTTCGGGGTCGATTAAATAAGTACCAGTTACGCACTGGGGTCGAAATAATCGACTTAATCCGTCTGTCTGTCCTTGTTTGTCTCCTCTGTGTATAGCCCCTTGTGGGTAGTAAGAAATAGGTATTTCCTCTGCCGCTACGTTCCGAGTTCAATTCCGCCGCGGTCGACTTTGCCTTTCAATCCTTTCGGGGTCGATTAAATAACTACCAGTTACGCACTGGGGTCGAAATAATCGACTTAATCCGTTTGTCTGTCCTTGTTTGTCCCCTCTGTGTATAGCCCCTTGTGGGTAGTAAAGAAATAGGTATTTCCTCTGCCGCTACGTTCCGAGTTCAAATTCCGCCGCGGTCGACTTTGCCTTTCATCCTTTCGGGGTCGATTAAATAAGTACCAGTTACGCACTGGGGTCGAAATAATCGACTTAATCCGTCTGTCTGTCCTTGTTTGTCTCCTCTGTGTATAGCCCCTTGTGGGTAGTAAAGAAATAAGTATTTCCTCTGCCGCTACGTTCCGAGTTCAAATTCCGCCGCGGTCGACTTTGCCTTTCATCCTTTTTGGGTCGATTAAATAAGTACCAGTTGTGTAGTGGGATCGATCTAATCGAATCATCCCCACCTTTCCCAGGCTACCCTTGTGGCAGAATCGTTAGCACCCCTGGCGAAATGCTCAGCGATATTTCGTCTGTCTTTACGGTCTGAGTTCAAATTCCGCCGAGGTCGACTTTGCATTTCATCCTTTCGGGGTCGATAAATTAAGCATAGTGATGTCGATCTAATCTACAGGCCCCCTCCACAAAAGTTTCGGGCCTTGTTTCTAGAGTAGAAGAGAATAAATTCTTTATTTAAGGTGGCGAGCTGGCAGAATAGATAACGTTTAACGATATTTTCTCCGTCTTCACGTTCTGAGTTTATATTCCGCCGCGGTGAACTTTGCCTTTGATCATTTCGCGATCGATAGAATAAGTACCAGACAAGTGCCTATGCCTTTGTGCCTTTGTGCCTGAATTTGAAATCAATATTTTCTTTATCTAAGGCGGCGAGCTGCCAGAAACGTTAGCACGCCGGACGAAATGCGTAGCCGTATTTCGTCCGCCGCTACATTCTGAGTTCAAATTCCGCCAAGGTTGACTTCGCCTTTCATCCGTTTGTCTGTCCTTGTTTGTCCTCTCTGTGTTTAACCCCTTCTGGGTATTAAAGAAATAGGTATTTTGTCTGCCGCTTCGTTTTGAGTCCAAATTCCGGCGAGATCCATTTTGCTTTTCATCCTTTCGGGGTCGATTAAATAAGTACCAGTTACGCACTGAGGTCGATATAATCGACCTAATCCGTTTGTCTGTCCTTGCTTGTCCTCTCAGTGTGTAGCCCCTTGTGGGCAGTAAAGAAATAAGATAGTGAAACTGAGAACAGCTTGAATCATTTGTGGATGTGAGCAAAATTGAAGGCGGCGAGCTGGCAGAAACGTTAGCATGCCGGGCGAAATGCTTAGTGATATTTCATCTGCCGCTACGTTCTGAGTTCAAATTCCGCCGAGGTCGACTTTGCCTTTCATCCTTTCGTGGTCGATTAATTAAGTACCAGTTGTGTACTGAGGTCGATTTAATTGACTTAATCCCTTTGTCTGTCCTTGTTTGTCCCCTCTGTGTGTAGCCCCTTGTGGGCAATAAAGAAATAAGAATCGTTAGCACGCCGGGCAAAATGCTTAGCGGCACTTCCTTCGTTTTCACATTCTGAGTTCAAATTCCGCCGAGATCAACTTTGCCTTTCATCCTTTCGTGGTTTATGAAATAAGTACCGGCTGTACCCTGGGGTTTAATGTAATCCACTTATCCCCTTCCTTAAAACTGTATCATTAATCCGTCAATCTTGTCATTTAATCTTTATTATTTATTCAAATCTGCATTATTTATTCAAAGTTTTGTCTACATTATAAGCGCAGGCGTGACTGTGTGGTAAGAAGTTTGCTTCCACCCACAGGGTTCCGGGTTCAGTTTCATTGCATGGCAGCCTTGAGCAGGTGTCTTCTAGTATAACTCCGACCCAACGACAGCCTTGTGAGAAGATTTGGTGGACGAAAACTGAAAGAAATCTACCGTATATACGTACGAGGTGCGTTCAAAAGTATCCAACTTTATTATTCCCCGCTAAAACTAATGCTACCTGGGCGCGCACGCATATACAAAATATATATATATATATAATATATATATATATATATATATATATATAATATATATATATATATATGTATGTATATATATATATATATATATATATATATATATATATATAATATATATATATATATATATAATATATATATATATATATATATATATATATATATATATATATTAAGGCGGCGAGGTGGCAGACACGTTAGCGCGCCGGGCGGAATGCTTAGCGGTATTTCGTCTGTCGTTACGTTCTGAGTTCAAATTCCGCCGAGGTCGACTTTGCCTTCCATCCTTTCGGGGTCGATAAATAAAAGTACCAGTTTCGCACTGGGGTCGAGGTAATCGACTTAATCCCTTTGTCTGTCCTTGTTTGTCCCCTCTATGTTTAGCCCCTTGTGGGCAATAAAGAAATATATATATATATATATGTATGCATGCAATACTGTATTTGCATATCAAACCCAAGCTGTTATATGTACACATATGCATGTATACATATATGTACAATTTACACACAGACACACACACACACTCACACACACTCACGCATAACATTTTACTCTCACACCCCGTCTCTTTGCATATGGCGACAGAAATTTGTAAATGAAGATGTTTAATTGAAAAGAACTACATGCTGTATAAAAAAAATAACGTCAACACATGTTTTGTCATCATCATCACCACTACATCTACACACCGTTCCACATACCCCTCGACCAGTCCCACCTTCCCAACAGTTCGATTATCTTAAGATGCAAAAAAAAAAAAAAAAAAAATTTGGGTTGTCGATTTTTCTGGGGTGTTTTTTTCTGTTTTTTTTCTGTTGTTGTTGTTTTTTTTTTCCGTGATCATATTTGGTTGTTGGAAACTTATGTCAGTCTGTCAGAATCACGATGACAAAGATGACACGCACAATGAATTATCGATATTGCAAACTTTAACATATACGAAGAAGAAGAAGAAGAAAAAAAAAAAGAAGAAAGCAAAGAAAATATCCTACTGCAAAAACTGTGTGAAAATATTCTAGCAGAGAAGTTCTATACAAAAGAAAATGGAGTACATCAGAAGAATATATCTTCAACTTTTCAATGGCAGTTTGATGCTTTGAACATATTTACGAGCAAACAAGCAAGCTAATAATAATAATAATAATAATGATAATAATAATAATAATAATAAAATAATAATAATAATAATAATAATAATGATGATAATAATAATAACAATAATAATAATAATAATATAATATAATAATAATAATAATGATGATAATAATAATAATAACAATAATAATAATAATAATAATAATAATAATAATAATAATAATAATAATAATGTTTTTTTTTTAATTTAAAATTGAAAATACTAACAAAAATAAAATATAAAAATTATAAGTGAAAAAATACGATTCTCGTTTCTTCCTTTTTTTTTTTTTTAGATATTTTCGTATCAGAATGGAAAAAGTATGTAACGTTTTATTTTTTCGTTTGTGCACGTGTGTGTGTGTGTGTGTGTGTTTTGTTTCGGATATTTTTTCATTTTGAATTTACAACATGTGTTATTTAATTTTTAAAGCGATAACAATGTGATATCAATGTCATAATAAATCAGATACAATCTAATAATGATAATAATAATAATAATAATAATAATAATAATAATAATAATAATAATAATAATAATAATAATAATACCAAAAAAATATCAGGTTCTGATCTAAATAAAATGTCTACCTGCATGAATGAGAAACGACGAGACGATAAACGATAAACTACGGTAACGAAAATAAAAAGAAAAACACACTGTTTAGAGATTTTTTTTTTAAATTAAAAAAAAAGGAAAAAAGAACACTGCTTAGCAAAATTAAAAAGAAGGAAAAAGATGACAAAGAAATTAAAACTGGCGCCAAAGAATGATATATTATCAAGAATGTACGAAGAAAACCTCATCTACAGACGAAATTTGACCGGCATTTGTATTTGAAACAGAACTAATAAAACTTCGAAAAACCAAGATGAAAACAATATAAATAGCAATAAAACAGAAATTCCTGGGACGTTACAGTCTTGGATTCTAGGACTCCGCAGAGCCTATAATCCGGTCTCCATGGTGTACGAGGTGCTTTCAGAGAGTATCTGGTTTTATTTTTTTCCGCCAAAACTAATGCCATGTGGGCAGAATTCTTAACGCTACCCTTACTGCGCAAGCGTGAAAATTTTCCCGCCACTTGATCACGTTAGTTACCGGCTGTTTGGTCTGGAGTACGGACGTGTATTGCGCGCTCGCCGGATTTTCCTTTTCACTCAAGCTGCCCGAACGCACCGAGAAGTAAAATTGATATGTCAACGGAATGTGGCAGTCCTATAAAGGACGGTGTTACTGTTGTTTTAGCCCCAAGAAAATATCTTTTCCAGCTGACTATCGGCACACAGTTTGTGTCCGTATAGCATTTGCAAGGGTGGTCCCTTCCAAATGCTATACGGACACGAACTGTGTGCTGATAGCCAATTGGAAAAGATGTTTTCCTGGGGCTAAAACAACAGTAACACCGTCCTTTATAGGACTGCCACAGTCGTTTGACATATAAACTTTACTATTCGGTATTGTTACTGTATATCTCCCGCCCAGAGATTTTAAACAAGTTGTTTCTCTCTCCTCTGTCTGTCTGTCTGTCTGTCTGTCTGTCTGTCTCTCTCTCTCTCTCTCAATCTCTCTCTCTCTCTCTCTCTCTCTCTCAAGACCCTCTTTGGTCACGAAGGGGTTGCACCAACAAAGCTCCTCTACATGGAGCATAACAAGATAGTGATGTGCCACATAAAGTAGAATATGTAATAAGGAAAATATCCATGGTGTGAGTAACGATGAGAATAAGCTACACCCGCCTGCGGATTTAATAAAAGACTTGACTTCAAATTCCAAAAACATTAGCGAATACTGTAGGCACCTGAAGAAGACCTGATGATAAAATGACCGAAACATTGTGACTATAACAACCACGTAGAAAACACTAGTCTGAATATGCTAGTGAATAATAATGAAGGTGAAGGCGCATGGCTCAGTGGTTAGAGCATCGAGCTTACGATCGCGACGTTGTGAGTTCGAATCCCGGACCGGGCTGCGTGTTGTGTTCTTGAGCAAAACATTTTATTTCACGTTGTTCCAGTTCACTCAGCTGGAGAAATGAGTTGCGACGTCGCTGGTGCCAAGCTGTATCGGCGGCCCCTTTGCCTTTCCCTTGGATGACACTAGTGGCGTGGAGAGGGGAGGCCGGTATGCATGGGCGACTGCTGGTCTTCCATAAACATCATTGCCCGGACTTGTGCCTGGGAGGGTAACTTTCTTGGTGCAATCCCATGGTCAGCCATGACCGAAGGAGGTCTCAGCAGCGAAGGCGCATGGCTTAGTGGTTAGAGCGTCGGGCTCAGTCATGTAGTAGTAAGTTCGATTCCCGGGCCGGGCTGTGTGTTGTATTCTTGAGCAAGACATTTTATTTCACGTTGCGCCAGTTCATTCAGCTGTAGAAATGAGTTGTGGCGTCACAGGTGCCAAGCTGTATCGGCCCCTTTGCCTTTCTGTTGGATAACATCAGTGGCGTGGAGACAGGCGGCTGCTATGCATGGGCGACTGCTGGTGATCTTCCATGAATGGCCTTGTCCGGAATTATGTAATCCCATGATCAGTCACAACAGAAAGGGATCTCTACCCTTTAAAATAAAAATGAAGAATTCACGTTAGGTATTTGCATTCATTAGAACGTCGGTTCTCTGGAATTCTCTCCTTGCACATCATTCCTGCAAGTGTTGATCACGTAGTATCAATTGAAGCGGAACAATAATGGTCTCACTTCCACGTGACTCAGGTATCTGTGACGACCGAGGACACGTATCTCTTTTTCAAAACCCAGCAAGCATAAAGAAATCTGGTCATGTCTAATTCAATAGTGTCTGGTACAGAAGTACTGGAAATTGATGTTATTGTATTCAAGATGTATATATATAACGTCATTCCAGCATTTTAAGCTTAAAATAACAGCGCCTTCTGAGTTTTTGTGCTTTATTAGAATTCCAAGAAAGTCAAAAGAATGGTTCTTTTCTTCTTTTCTTTCAAATGTGTCTTTTAATTCGATCATCATTTTCCACACATCTTCTTTCATATTAAAATCATGCTGAATGTTTTGACTTCTGTCTTTCAAGAATGACCAAGAATAATATGTAATTGAAGAGCATGGTATTTCTTTAAACAAATCAGCATTACTTTTAACTTCAAAGAACAACATTTTTGTTATATTCCTTCTCTTCATCTCCGCAAATAATTTTTGCTTTTCTTTCATGAATTTATTGCACCACATCAACATTTTTCCATCATAAGATCCAATCTTTGTTGCTGTGTGGTGGCTTGTATGCCTGAATGACTCTGAGAACGATGTTAACGAAGCGAAAGCTCTAAGTGGGACTTCTCATAATGGCCAAGTTAAAAGATAGAAACTAGACGAATATAAAATACCTCTTCCCAGGGATAAATATAGGTTTGCATTGGGCCAATATCTTTTAGAAAAAAGCAAAGTCACAGAAGCATTGATGACAATTCAAAACTAAACAACACCTGGAAGAAGAAGGCCCTTTCTCAGGGAAACGCATGGACTCACAAAGTAGGCGGAAGAGAGGACGTTCTAAAAATAACTGAAAGCAGGGTCCTGAGACAGAGCTGCAAAAGTAGGGATCCCAAAGGAGAGATGCAGAAGAGACAACCCGAAGTCGAGACTAAAGGAAAAAATATCGACAATAAGCTGTACTCTATAGGGAGCGAAAAGCTAAAGTAAATTGAATATCAAATTCTTACAATATAGGCGTAGGAGTGGCTGTGTGGTAAGTAGCTTGCTTACGAACCACATGGTTCCGGGTTCAGTCCCATTGCGTGGCACCTTGGTGGAGGGAGGCTTCTTTCGGTTTCTGTTGGCGAGATCCAATGCCTAGGCTTTGGTCAGCCTGGAGCTATACTAGAAAACACTTAAGCAAATTCCGCGTAGTTGAACTGAACCCGGAATGATTGATTGAGAAGCAAGTTTCTTATCACACAGCCATGCCTGCCCCATTCTACATAGACTACAAATATGTCAACTAAGGAAACGGTGTCTATTAGGTCCATTGGCATGCTATATGTGTGTGTATGGAGGTGCAATGGCCCAGTGGTTAGGGCAGCGGACTCGCGGTTGTAGGATCGCGGTGTCGATTCCCAGACCGGGCGTTGTGAGTGTTTATTTAGCGGAAACACCTAAAAGCTCCACGAGTCTCCGGCAGGGGGACGGTGGCGATCCCTGCTGAACTCTTTCGCCACAACTTTTTCTCACTCTTTCTTCTGTTGGCCTGCTCGCTTAGCCAGCGGGATGGCGTCATTTGAAGGCTAAAACAATGCGAAGCGCATTGTGACCAGCGATGTGTAGCATCATCTGATAGCCTGGTCGGTCACGGTGATATATATGTGTGTATATATATATATATATATATATATATATAAAATACAAAATGGGACAAGAACGCAAAACATCCGGTCAACCAGGTGATACAAAAAGAGACAACAAAACATCCAGATAGATGATACAAAAAAACAAGGACGGGTCATTCGAAGCCTTTTATCTTCAGTCAAGAACCGGATCATCCTCGCAATTTCGGCTGATTAATCTTGAGATTGCTCCAATCTGGCCAGCCCCAAGGAAAAACTAAGCTAAGAGCATTAGATTCCTTGGGGGAAAAAGCATCGAATGTATACGAAAACAAGGATATATATCAACCAAACTCAATGAAATTACACGACACCAGTTTAGGAAAAAGATACATTGAGTACTTGAAACTGAGACGCTTAGATATTGGGAAAAGGCGGGATGGTATCTGTTGGTATCTTTTGACCATAGATTTGCTCAATCAGAAGGACAACTTGTATGAATTCTTCTCACCAGATATTTTCATCCGATTAATCCAAGCAGATCTGAAACTGTGAAGTAAATTTCGTTATTTTTATGAAACAACCAGAAAAGTTCTTGGTAATGAACGGTTTCTTCACAAGAAAAAGAAAACTTTTTATAATGAATATCTATAATCTTTGAGAGATCAATATAAATAGTGATGGTGATGGTGATATATATATATGATCTGTATAACAGTTGCTAAAGAATTTTTCAAAATTCCTGATAAAAGATATAGAATCTGTGAAGAATGTTATCTCTTATTTGTCTTCTATTCTAACTCCATTCACATCTAAGATGGTTTATAAGGATATAAATTAATCTCAGAAATTGATTCATACTTTGTTTTATTTACTCCTTCCCTACCGTAGAGTGAAAGTTTAAGATGAATTTGGTGGGATTTGAGCCCGTCGTGTGATGTTTCCTTGTATGTTTTTATTCACACACAAGTTAAATTATAAGAATTTTAAAATTAAAATCGCATGGAAGCACTCTGTCGGTTACGACGATGAGGGTTCCAGTTGATTCGAATCAACGGAACAGCATGCTCGTGAAATTAACGTGTAAGTGGCTGAGCACTCCACAGACACGTGCACCCTTAACGTAGTTCTCGGGGATATTCAGCGTGACACAGAGAGTGACAAGGCCGGCCCCTTGAAATACAGGTACAACAGAAACAGGAAGTAAGAGTGAGAGAAAGTTGTGGTGAAAGAGTACAGCAGGGATCACCACCATCCCCTGCCGGAGCCTCGTGGAGCTTTTAGGTGTTTTCGCTCAATAAACACTCACAACGCCCGGTCTGGGAATCGAAACCGCGATCCTATGACCGCGAGTCTGCTGCCCTAACCACTGGGCCATTGCGCCTCCACAAAATTAAAATAGAGATTAGTTCTTGACTAATACTTTCTGTTATCGACCCCGGAAGGAGGAAAGATAAAGTTGGTCCCAATAATATTTGAACTCGGGACGTACAGGGATAAACGACAAAGTTGGTTCCAGAGATATTTGGAATCGGAACGTAAAGGGCTGAAGGGCGAAGTTGGTCCCAGAGATATTTGAACCAGGAACGCAAAGGCACTAGTTCTCGACCATGTTCTTCCTATGGACCTCTTTAATTCCTATTTCACTCGGATGGACCCCAACAGCCATTCAATGTTGCCGATTTCCCGGTTTCCATGGCGTACAAATTACACACCTGGACGACGAAACGCCGGTTCGTCACAGGAATACTCATTTTTGCCAGCTGAGAGGAACGGAGCAATGTCAAATGACGTGTTTTGCTCAAGAATACAACGCGTAGCCCAGTCCAGGAATCGAAACCACAATCTTACGACCATGAGCCCAACACCCTAACCACTAAGCTACGAGCCTCCACTGCTATGTAAATGGATGAACGTTGAAGTTACCCTTAGCGGTATTTGAACTCAGAATGTAAAAAAGTTATAACGATATAAGGCAAGAATTTTTTTCTCTACGTTCTAACGATTCCACGAATTTCACCTCCGTTTAGTATCTTTATATATGAGGCTCCTTTCACAATTCCAATGAAGGAGACTTTTACATCTCCATTCCGACGTTTCACAGAAACAATATTAATTTCAAATTTTGGCACATGGCCAGCAAGTTCGGGGGAGATGTTAAGTCTATTACACTGACCCCAGTTTTCATCTAGTACTTACTTTATCCATCTCGAAAGGATGAAAGACAAGGTCGACTTCGACGGAATTTGATCGCAGAACATGAAGACGGACGAAATGCTACTAAGTATTTTGCCCGGCGTGCTAACGATTCTGCGAGCTCGCCACACTTTTCACAGAAAAAATATTGTTTATGGTAAGGCGGCGAGCTGGCAGAAAAGGTTAGCACGCCGGGCGAAATGCTTAGCGGTATTTCGTCTGCCGCTACGTTCTGAGTTAAAATTGCGCCGAGGTCGACTTTGCCTTTCATCCTTTCGGGGTCGATTAAATAAGTACCAGTTATGCACTGGGGTCGATGTAATCCACTTAATTCGTGTGTCTGTCCTTGTTTGTCCCCTCTGTGTATAGGCCCTTGTGGGTAGTAAAGAAATAGGTATTTCGTCTGCCGCTACGTTCTGAGTTCAAATTCCGCCGAAGTCGACTTTGCCTTTCATCCTTCCGGAGTCGATTAAATAAGTACCAGTTACGCATTACGCACTGGGGTCGATATAATCGACTGAATCCCTTTGTCTGTCCTTGTTTGGCCCCTCTATGTTTAGCCCCTTGTTGGCAATAAAGAAATAAGATGGCTTGTATCTGTAATTTAGAGTGTACGGTTTTGTCACAGTGTCAGACACTGAGTCACGCTGATTCTGCCCGATAAATACACAAAGGTTACAGTTACAAGTCTTTGCGGAATACTCAACCGCTTATACTTATAATTCATTGTATAAGTAGTTGAGCTGATCGAACGTTTGGAATAGACGTCATCGAACTGACGGAGATCCATTTATTGACACTGTACACAAGTCTTCATTACCGAAGATGACTCCTGCTGTTGATCATCGAATGATTGTTCTAGATTCTTCTGAGTGAATATTAGATACCCCATCTACATCAGAAGTGTAGGTCATGGCAACAGGCTGAATATTGTGCTGAATCTCATGCAGTAACAACTTTAAGGTCGAAATTGCTATACATGTCAATACAAAATTGCTATATATGTCCCAATTCATGAAATAATCCTCCTTCGGCTTTCTGACAACAAGGAATCCTCTGTCCAGCTCCTCCCCGATTGATAGATGTATGTTTTATATGTTTATATTTTTACACATTTATATTCTTTAATTTTTCTTATGCTGTCCTTTAGGATCCCCCTCCTTTAGTCATATTGTTTTAATTGTTGCACTTAATCACTTATTTACTTGGTTTTAATTTTATTTTGCTCATTTACTTGCCCATAATGGCCATGGTTTACTTACTTTTTGTCTTGATTTGATTTGTTTTATCGGTTAACCATCAACTGACCAGAACCACGTCATGGTTTTCAAAAAACAAAAAGCTGACCAATTAGGTTATAGGACTGACCATGACCCACACACATAGAGATTCTGAGACTTGCTGATTGGCAAAAAATAACGAACACTAACACTGCACTTTGGTCCCACCTGGTTCCTTACTCTCATCAGTACACTTATATATCAAATTTTCCCATGATGGGTTCACCATCATAGGCTGTTTATGCCATACCATCTGCAACGTTGCACCTACTTACTGGCACTTTACATATAAACTTTCACCACCGTAACACGGACCATACCTTCAAATCCACTATTGTATTTCTATGTAAACATAATGCGAACTAGGCGCAGGAGTGGCTGTGCGGTAAGTAGCTTGCTTACCAACCACATGGTTCTGAATTCAGTCACACTGTGTGGCACCTTGGGCAAGTGTCTTCTTCTATAGCTTTGGACTGACCAAAGCCTTGTGAGTGGATTTGGCTGACAGAAACTGAAAGAAGCCCATTGTATATATGTATGTATATGTTTGTGTGTCAGTGTTTGTCCCCCCAACATCGCTTGACAACCGATGCTGGTGTATTTATGTCCCCGTAACTTAGCAGTTCAGCAAAAGAGAACGATAGAATAAGTACTAGGCTTACAAAGAATAAGTCCTGGGGTCGATTTGCTCGACTTAGGGCGGTGCTCCAGCATGGCCACAATCAAATGACTGAAACAAGTAAAAGAGTACTGCCTAAATTCACCCTTCCTGAAAAAACTCCTCCTGAGAACAACTGTATCCACCTATCCACAATTAGACGAAATAACATGGATCTTGGAATACATCACGGGAAGTCCCTAACTTATTCCCCTTCCTATACCCTAACAATTTTACTAAGTTGTGCTTCACTAACACCCTCATGTTTGCGCCCATTCCTTTTCTGCTCTTTTAATTAGTCAAACACACTGTACCTATTGTTAACTGATTCTTATATGTATTAACCCTCCCGACCATTTAGACCCTCTGAAGAAGCCTAGAGGCACATTCATCATCCAAACTTTATCTGCCCATCCCTACAGAACACTGAGGAGATGGAGATGGCATGGAGGATTTCTTTGCCTCTTAGCAGAAATGACCGTAAGGAACTCCATACCTTCTGACAATCTGATCTTTTGCTCTTTTTTGTAATATTAGTACATGTGTGTGTAACACATGGTTATTCAATGTGTATGTATTCTTCTAATACTTTCTAATGCTTTGGAATAAACAGACATACTAGAATGTCTACCAGCTGCTCTATGTCATTTTTGTATCCTCTCCATTTTCTTATTTGCCGTATAAATTAAGGGCAAACCACTTTTTACCCCTACCCATATATAACACTCAATTGTGAGATTGCCAAGCAATAACTAGCACTTGGATATTAATAATTGGGTACACTACAAGCAGTATATAATGGATAGGTACTATCCCTTAGTTGGTTGGTTTCCCAACCTCTAACTTACACAGAAATATACATATATATATATATATATATATATATATATATATATATATATATATATATATATATATATATACATATATATATATATATTATAGAGAGAGAGAGAGCAATAAGAAAATGGAGGGGATGAATAGGTGGTTCATCAACTTTTTGACATATTATGTCAATTTATTTATTTACTAAAATGACAATTACAAGAATATACATACTTGTATAACATATTATGCTTTACATATAAAATATATTAATATATAAAGATACCAGTAATTATTAAAATATATAACATACAGGAATATAAGATGGGAAAATATTTTACACCTGTTTCAGCCAAGAGGCAAAAATACTTCATTCTACTTTTATCCCTCCAGTAGACTGAAGTAATTAGTAGATGAAATTGAGGTACTTGGGTGTTTCTCTAGGCTTCATATGTATATATATATATACATATGAGCTTCTTCCAGTTTCTATTTATCATATTTTGGTGGTCCCATGGTACAGAAGCACAGAGAGAGAGTGAACCTAGAATCACATAGTTGGCAAACAAACTTCTTACCACCCAACTACAATAACTACACCTATATAAAATATTCATATCATAATCAACCAAACATAGAAATACAAAAATTGATTAATTAGAGATCTCATCACCTGTAAATAGTAGAAAAAATTCACCAAAAAATAGAAATAGAATTTTGAATTTAAAATAAAAGTATAACAGCTGCAAAATACTTGATATTTTATTTTTCAAAAGTAATATATTTTTGTTAAAATAGCATAATTTATTGTGTTCTGATTAAGACACGCATATGTATTATTCACATACGATGATGATGATGATGATGATGATGATGATGATGGGCATGTATGTATGCACCTATTAAAGTCTGTTTTTATGTACTGTTATGTAGGAAAACAGTTTTAGCATTCAGCTGAAGGATTGCTGAATAATTTTTGGTGGAGTAAATATTTATTAACTTTGCTGAGAGGAAAAGGTTGACAGTGACTTCGAAGCTTCCACCTGCACGCTTTCATCAGATTGATTGATTCGTTAATAGGTTGGCTGGTTGGTTGGTAGGGAGGTAGGTAGGTAGGTAGGTAGACAGAATGACAAGGAGGACAAACACAGACACACACACACACACATATATATATGTGATGAGCTTCTTTCAGTTTCTGTCAACCAAATCCACTCACAAGGCTTCGGTTAGCCTGAGGCTATAGTAGAAGATACTTGCCCAAGTGCCACACAGTGGGACTGAACTTGAAACCATGTGTTGGTAGCAGCTACTTACCACACACCGCATATCGATAGACTGATACTAGATAATAGATAGATCATAATAGATAGAAAACCAAATATTGATAACAGATAAACACGACAGATAGATAGATAGATGATAGATAGATAGAAGATAGACCTACAGACAGACAGACAGATAGATAGATAGATAGATAGAAAAACAAATATTAGATAGATAGATATATAGATAGATATATATATAGATATATATAGATAGATAGATAGATAGATAGATAGATAGATAGATAGATAGATAGATAGATAGATAAACAGACAGACAGACAATGACTGCGAGAGACAGTTGAGATAGTGATAATGTTGCGAGTGATGTAGGAGTTGATATTGTTTCATTTTAATTTTGCATAATGTTTAAAATTAATGGAGAAAAGGAGAAAGTGGTCACATGACATGCATTATCCTCAAACCAGATGCCTCATATGTTTGACAATAAAAAAAGACATATCTAATTTTTGCAAAGTGAAACAAGACCATATTCAGGACCCGATGTTGCCCTCCCAAAATTGAAAGGGACTATGAGATTTTTTTCATATTTGATTTGTTTATTCATTTTAGAAAGCGGGGAGAGAAAGAGGGAAAAGGGAAATGAACAAGAAAAATATTCTTTTCTACTCTAGGCACAAGGCCTGAAATTTTTGGGGAGGGGCCCAGTCGATTAGATCAACACCAGTACGCAACTGGTACTTAATTTATCGATCTCAAAAGCATGAAAGGCAAAGTTGACCTTGGAGAATTTGAACTCGGAGTATAAAGACAGACAAAATACCACTAAGCGTTTGGCCCGGCATGCTAACATTTCTGCCAGCTCACCACCTTGAACAAAAGAAATATTCTTTTCTACTCGAGGAACAAGGCCTAAAATTTGGTGGGGAAGGACCAGTCTCTTTTACTCTTTTACTCTTTTACTTGTTTCAGTCATTTGACTGTGGCCATGCTGGAGCACCACCTTTAGTCGAGCAAATTGACCCCGGGACTTATTCTTTGTAAGCCCAGTACTTATTCTATCGGTCTATTTTGCCGAACCGCTAAGTGACGGAGACGTAAACACACCAGCATCGGTTGTCAAGCAATGCTAGGGGGACAAACACACACACATACACATATACATATATATACATATATACGACAGGCTTCTTTCAGTTTCCGTCTACCAAATCCATTCACAAGGCATTGGTTGGCCCGGTGCTATAGCAGAAGACACTTGCCCAAGATGCCACGCAGTGGGACTGAACCCAGAACCATGTGGTTGGTTAGCAAGCTACTTATCACACAGCCACTCCTGATTAGATTGACCCCAGTATGCAACTGGTATTTAATGTATTGTCCCTAAGAAGATGAAAGGCAAAGTCAACCTCAGTGGAATTTGAACTCGGAACGTAAAGACAGACAAAATAACTATTTCTTTACTACCCACAAAGTGGTTAAATCCATTCACAGGACTTTAGTTAGCCCGAGGCTATAGTAGAAGACACTTGCTCCAAGGTGCCACGCAGTGAGACTGAACCCAGAACCATGTGGCTGGGAAACAAACTTCCTACCACACAGTCACACTTGCACCTGTGTTCAATGTTAAATGATTTCTCAAATCTTTTAGATATTCAGGTGCAATTTAAAGATCTGTTTCTGCTGCTTTGCTTTTGCTTGTTTCACTGTGTGGAATATGCCCATACTGCAGCACCACCTTGAAGGGTAAGCGAACAAATCATTTGGCACTTATTTTATTGGTCTCTTTCACCAAACTGCTAAGTTACAGGGAAATAAACAAACCAACACAGCTTATCAAGTAAGGAGGAGCATGAACACAAAGATACACATATACACTTCCCTCTTTAGACTTTTCCCTTTTTTTTTCAGATGAAGAGGCTATGCTCGAAACATCAAAAACTCTCTCTTTTTACAGAGCCTCAAACTAATACATTTCTTACTTTTTTACTCATTTATTTGTTTCAGTCATTTGACTGTGGCCATGCTGGAGCACCACCTTTAGTCGAGCAAAGCAAATCAACCCCAGGACTTATTCTTTGTAAGCCTGGTACTTATTCTATCAGTCTCTTTTGCCGAACAACGCCAGCATCGGTTGTCAAGCGATGTTGGGGAGACTAACACGGACACACAATTATATACACACACACATACATATATATATGTATACATACATATATACGATGGGCTTCTTTCAGTTTCCATCTACCAAATTCACTCACAAGGCTTTGGTCAGCCCGAGGCTATAGTAGCAGACACTTGACCAAGGTGTCTCGCAGTGGGACTGAAACCGGAACCATGTGGTTGGTAAGCAAGTTACTTACCACACAGCCACTGTTTGGTATTGTTAATTTTATCGTTTGTTTATTTGATTTTTTTTTTATCCATTTATTTTTTTACATGTTTCAGCCATTCGATTATGTTATTCAATGGTCTCCTCTTTGTGGCTGGGTTTCTTTCAGTTACCATCAAACAAATCCACTCACAAGGATTTGGTCGGCCCAAGACTATAGTAGAAGACACTTGCCCAAAGTGCCATACAGTGGGATTGAACCCGGAACCATGTGGTTGGGGAGCAAGCTTCTTATCACATAGCCACCCCTGGCACGTAAAAAGCACCATCTGACCGTGGCCGTTTGCCAGCCTCGCCTGGCCCCTGTGCCAGTGGCACATAAAAAGCACCATCCGACCGTGGCCGTTTGCCAGCCCCATCTGGCACGTAAAAAGCACCCACTACACTCACGGAGTGGTTGGCGTTAGGAAGGGCATCCAGCCGTAGAAACATTGCCAGATCAGACTGGGCCTGGTGCAGCCTTCTGGCTTCCCAGACCCCAGTTGAACTGTCCAACCAATGCTAGTATGGTAAGCGGACGCTAAATGATGATGATGATGATGATGATATATATATATATTTATATATATGCACACATGATTGACTTCCACACAGTTTCTGCTCCCCTAATCTGCTAATAATACTCTGGTTAGCTCTGTTGGCCTGGGGCTATAATAGATGAAATTTACCCAAGGTGCTGCGCAGTGGGACTGAACCTAAAACCACATGGTCACAAAGGGAGTTATTTAACCCCACAAACATTGCCTTCACCTACACAGCTATGCTCAGCACTATTTCAAGCACATTAAGCAATTGGCTAAAGGCCCCACCTCTCACAGTCAGTTGCAGTGATAGCTAGTGTCGTAATAGTGGGAGTGGTGGTGATGCTGTGGTTGAGGTGGTAGTGTGTGGTACTCATTGTTACTTTGGTGAGTGTGAAGATGTTTGTAGTTGTGGTAGTTGTGGTGGTGGTGGTGGTTCTGAATGTAGTGGAGGTGTTAACGATAAGTGGTGGTAGTGCTGCTAATGATGGTAGTGATGGTTGCAGTATAGTAACCGCTGTTGTTATTGTTATGGTGATGATGATTTTGTTAGTGGTCATGGTCAATTGTTGTTAGTATTGTAGTTGAATAACATAGTGAAAGTGTAAAAGACTTTCATGGGCATTGTTAGTTGTGGTATGGGCAGTAGTAGTAGCAGTAGTGGTGGTGGTAGTGGAGGTGGTGGTGGTGGAGGTGGTGGTGGTGGAGGTGGTGGTAGTGGTTGTGGTGGTGATGGTGGTCGTGGTGTCGGGCGCTGGTGATGACGTTTGATGGTAGTGTCGGGTGGGTGGGTAGTGACGATGGTGGTGTTGGAGATGTGGTGGCGATGGTGTTGGGGTAGTGGTGTCGGTGGTGTTGAAGGTAATGGCGATGGTGGTGGTGGTGGTGCAGTGAGGGTGGCGATAGTGACGGTGGTGTCGGGTAGGGGTGGGGGGCGGTTAATGATAACGTTGGTGTTAGGGATAGCGTCGACGGTGGTGGTGTTGGGGTGGGTGCACGGATGGTGACGGTGGTGTTGGCGAGGGATAATGGCGGCGGTGGTGGCAATGGCGATGCTGGAGTTGAAGATATTGAATGCAGTAGTGGTTGTGGTGGTGGTGGTGGTGGTGGTGTGTTGGCGGCGATGACGGCGGTGGCGTTGTTAGTGACCATGGGGTGTCGGAGCTTAGTGGTGACGGTTGGTGCTGGGGCTAGTGGTAGTGGTGGTGGTGGTGGTTGTGGTGGTGGTGGTAGTGTCTTGGCGGCGATGATGGCGGTGGCGTTGTTAGTGACCATGGTGTCGGTGGTAGTGGTGGTGGTGGTGGTGGTTGTGGTTGTGGTGGTGGTGGTAGTGTTGGCGGTGATGACGGCGGTGGCGTTGTTAGTGACCATGGGGTGTCGGAGCTTAGTGGTGACGGTTGGTGCTGGGGCTAGTGGTGGCGGTGGTAGTGGTGGTTGTGGTGGTGGTGGTAGTGTCTTGGCGGCGATGATGGCGGTGGCGTTGTTAGTGACCATGGTGTCGGAGCTAGTGGTGGCGGTGGTAGTGGTGGTGGTGGTGGTGGTTGTGGTTGTGGTGGTGGTGGTAGTGTTGGCGGTGATGACGGCGGTGGCGTTGTTAGTGACCATGGGGTGTCGGAGCTTAGTGGTGACGGTTGGTGCTGGGGCTAGTGGTGGCGGCGGAGGCGGTGTAAGTTGCTTCGAAGACGATGGAGGGGGATGCAGTCGTCGTGGTGATGGTGATGGTGGTGGCGACGGCGGTGGTAACGGCGGCGGCGGTGGTGATGGCGTTCATGACAATGGCGGCGGCGGCGGTGGTGGTGGTGATGTCGTCGGTGCAGTTTTCGTCTTCTACGGCTGCTGCTGCTGCTGATAACCACTGATAATAATGTTGAGCTTTATTGTGTATAGTCAATCGTGGGCCTGGTGGCGGCTTTTGTTCGCCAGCCAGTCAGCGAAGAGCAAAATTAAGAAGGGACAAATCTTTTATGTATAAAATATACTGTACAAGCTTATTGCAAACAAAGTGTTAACTTGGGCTTTGTTAGAGACCCCGGAGTACCCAACCTGCATTTATACATATAAATAATACTTAACATATATAAAAAAAATAATATAATATGATGTAATATTATTATATATACACATATATATGCTCACACAGACACACACACATATATATATATATGTGTGAATGGATGTAGATATGTATATACGTGTTATACATTTAAATGATATTTTGAAATATTCATAAACACACATATACTGATATATATACATATACATACATATACATATATATATATATATATATATATATATATATATATATATATATATATATATGATGTATGTATGTATTTGTTATGTAAACTAACATGCATGCAAATATATACATAAGCATACAGACAAACACACAAAAACATTCATTCGTTTATTTGTATTTATTTATAAATAATTTAATTTTGTAATGTATTTATTTCTATTTAATTAATTAAATATTTATCTATCTATTTATTTATTTATCTATCTACCTATCTATCCATCTATCTATCCTATTTATTTATGTTATTCAATTAATTTAAGAGGGAAAAGGGCGAAGAAGATAAAAGAAGTAGAAGAAGGAAAAAGGAGAAGAAAAAAAAGTCAGTGAAAAAGTTTTGTACAAACAATTTAAAAGTTTGAAAACTCACCAACAGGATGTGCAAAACTACACATACATACTTAAATATAAACAAATATATATTCTATATGCTCCTTCGCGTATATGCATGAAAATATATAGAGAAAAATACAGTTATATATATAATATATATGCATGAATTTGTTAGATAAGCGAATGGCTATATACATCACAAAATGATAACACGAAGAGGACATTGTTACTGATGAACAATTTTGCAGATTCACAATCAACACGCGGTGTATTTAAGGATAATTAACAAATTTTATACATGCAGGTAAGCAGATATTTTGCATGCTACATCATTGTCTCTTGTACCTATATATACTAATATGTCAATGAAAATTATATACATATGTATGTATGTATGTATGTATGTATGTATGTATGTATGTATGTATGTATGTATGTATGTATGCATATATGTATGTATGTATGTATGTATGTATGTATGTATGTATGTATGTATGTATGTATGTATGTATGTATGTATGTATATACACGTGTGTGTGTGTGGATAGTACATGGATAGTGTTTTGAAAACTTAGTGTGCATGTTTGTGTGTTTACATGTAAACATTTCTGAGGAAAACAGGTATTTTGATTCTTACACTTTACATGAATTCATTGATGAAACATAATATACACAAACGAATATATGAATATAGAGATTTGTACGTACGTATGTCTATATGCACACACATATATATATATATATATATATTATTATATTATATATATATATATATATATATATATATATATATATATTATAATGTACACATACACACACATATTGGCACACACTAAACATACGCGTGCCTTCAGCACACACATGCATACAAACATACACACAGATGCTCAAAATATATATACTTGAGAATATACATACATAAACATATAGACACTTCGTATAAACAATTGTTTTTCAACTTTATAAATATATATATCGCATATATACACATGCGATAGATCGATAAATTTACATGCATGAATAAGTTATATCATTTCTGTCATACAGACGCATACGGCATACATAGACACGCGCCAACAGGCCTGTACGCATCTATCTATCTATCTATCTATCTATCTATCTATCTATCTATCTATCTATCTATCTATCTATCTATCTATCTATCTATCTATCTATCTATATCTATGTATCCCTCTATATCTCTCTCTCTATATATATATATCTATATATCTATATATATCTATCTATCTCTATCCCTCTCTATCTATCTATCTATCTCTATGTATCCCTTTATATCTCTCTCTCTCTATATATATATCTATCTATATCTATCTGTCTATCTATCTATCTATATCTATCTGTCTATCTATCTATCTATCTATTTATCTATCTATCTATCTATCTATCTATCTATCTATCTATCTATCTATCTTCTATCTATCTATTTATCTATCTGTCTATCTACCTATCTCTCTCTATCTCTATATATATCTATCTATCTCTATCCCTCTCTCTCTATCTATCTATCTATCTCTATGTATCCCTTTATATCTATCTCTCTCTCTCTATATATATATATATATATATATCCCTATCTATCTATCTATCTATCTATCTATCTATCTATCTATCTATCTATCTATCTATCTATCTATCTATCTATCTATCTATCTATCTCCCTATCTACACACATATATCCGCGTGTGTATATGTATGTGTCAGAGAGATAGATACTTATCATTCTTAAGAATATTATTTATTGACAGTGGACTTCGAAGTTTCGGCCAGTGAAGCAATCGTCCGACGATGGCTTAGCCAGCCGAAACTTCGAACTCTCTGTCCAATACTTTTTTTTGTTGAAGAATGATAAATTTGTATGTACTCAAACAAAAGTATACTGCAACCATCAGATTAATGTAAAAAATTGTTTTTATTGTAATTGAATATAAAAACAAACATCAAGACACACACATACACACACATACATACATACATACATACATACATACATACATACATACACACATACATACATACATACATACATACATACATACACCCGTCAGTTTCTTTGTTTATTTCAAGTCGTCTTTCACTTTCTCTCCCTCTCTCTCCTTTTCCCCTCTCCACTCCTTCTCTCTCTCTCCTTTTCCCCTCTCCACTCCTTTCTCTCTCTCTCCTTTTCCCCTCTCCACTCCTTTCTCTCTCTCTCTCTCTCTCCTTTTCCCCTCTCCACTCCTCTCTCTCTCTCTCTCTCCTTTTCCCCTCTCCACTCCTCTCTCCTTTCCCCTCTCCACTCGTCTCTCTCTCTCTCTCCTTTTCCCCTCTCCACTTCTCTCTCTCTTTCTCTCTCCTTTTCCCCTCTCCACTCCTCTCTCTCCTTTTCCCCTCTCCACTCCTCTCTCTCTGTCCGTCTCTCCTTTTCTCCTCTCCCTTCCTCCCAATCTCTCTCGCTCTCCCTCTGGACTCACCAGCTGTCTGCTCGCCCGGCCTCATTGTTTTTGTTCTTTTTTTCCCTTTTCTTCTCTCCACCCTGTCTGTCTACCCTGTTTTCTTTTTTTTTTTTTTGATCTTCGTACATCTACCTTGTTATCAATCTTACCCTCACTTTATATATATGTGTGTGTGTACACAAACATGCACCATTTAATGTTTGTTTATATTTACTTATATATTATATACATATATTACATGAGTTTTGAATATTTTGATTCGACAAAGCTTGTTTGTAAACCTCAAACTGCCGCCAACAGCAACAGCAACAACAAGAACCACACAAAAACAACAATAATAACAATAATAATAATAATAATAATAATAATATAATAATAATATAATAATAATAATAATAATAATAATAATATAATAATAATAATAATTAATTATAATAATAATAATAATAATAATAATAATAATAACAATAACAATAATAACAACAACAACAACAATAATAATAACAACAACGTTTGCTTTCTTAACTTCGAAAAGTTTCACAAAAACTTTTGGGGACGGTATGAGACGATGCGGTGTGGGGGTTATAATATATATTATTTCTTTACTACCCACAAGGGGCTACACACACAGAGGGGACAAACAAGGACAGACAAAGGGATTAAGTCGATTACATCGACCCCAGTGCGTATCTGGTACTTAATTTATCGACCCCGAAAAGATGAAAGGCAAAGTCGACCTCGGCGGAATTTGAACTCGGAACGTAACGGAGCTGTATGTGTACGCTTCGAGATCCACTGCTCCCCATAAAGGAATAATGTAAACAACAACAACAACAGCTAGATCTCCGTAACAAAAGAAACTGTGAGAGTTAGCTTGGCAGGACTACGGCGATTTAAACATTTTGAGTGACAACATCAACAGACGTTAGCAATAACAAGAACAATCGCAACGGGACAAAGAGATATTTCCAGGCCGACAAAGTAAAAGGGCGATCTTTCGTCTCTAGTAGACCTTTCCGTCGATTTCCGTAAAAAAATTTTTTTTTTTTTTACATATGGGCTTGCGGGAACTTTTGAAGTAATATACATACATACATACATATACACATACACCGAGTAAAAAATTTCAGTTATCTCTCTCTTTCACACATTACTCTGTCTCTTCACACACACACTAACAGAAGCACTTCACTTACACAACATACTGTCTGTCTCCCACACCCCATCAAACACACACACACACACACATGTACATCAATGCTTCACATGCACGGTAACTTCGAAAGAACTTCCCTCGTCATACAATCGCTTTCTCTTAGTCTCTTTCGCTCTCATTACTTCAAAAGTTCCCGCAAGCCCATATGTAAAAAAAAAAATTTTTTTACGGAAATCGACGGAAAGGTCTACTAGAGACGAAAGATTGCCAGTAAAAGAATAAACAGTAAGAAAAACAATAACGACAGCGATTGTAGTAAAAGAAAATGGAAACGATAAAACAAACCACGATGATGATGATAACACGGAAAAAAAACTTAGCTGAAATAATAACAATTATAAGAAAAGTAGTGGCGAAAGATTTAATAAATATCAACCGGCATCGTTAGCAACAGGGGGAGAAAAATAAACAAACAACGTTGAGGAGAGAGAGGATAATGCGATTATGATAGGTGCAAAAGTAATACTTTTTTACTCTCTTTTACTTGTTTCAGTCATTTGACTGCGGCCATGCTGGAGCACCGTAATTTAGTGAAGCAAATCGACAACCCCAGGACTTATTCTTTGTAAGCCTAGTACTACTTATTCTAATCGGTGTCTTTTGCCGAACAGCTAAGTAACGGGGGACGTAAACACACCAGCATCATCGGTTGTCAAGCGATGTTGGCGGGGACAAACACAGACACACAAACATACACATACACACACACACACACACACACACACACATACACACATATATATATATATATATTTACATATATACGACGGGCTTCTTTCAGTTGCCTAGATTAGAAAAAGAAACAAAACATAATGATAATATTACCAATGGCAATGTTGACGGCAATGTGTTTATGCCCCTGTGACTTAGCGGTTCGGCAAAAGAGACCGATAGAATAAGTACTAGGTTTCCAAAGAATAAGTCTTGGGGTCTTATAACAACAACAACAACAATAGTAATAATAACAATGTGATAATAATAACAATAATAATAATAATAATAACAACAACAACAACGTTTGCTTTCTTAACCACGAAAAGTTTCACAAAAACTTTGCTCGACTAAATTACGGTGCTCCAGCATGGCCGCAGTCAAATGACTGAAACAAGTAAAAAAAATATGTTAAGGTGGTGAGCTGGTAGAAATGTTGGCACACTGTATATGTGTGTGTGTATATGTTTGTGTGTCTGTGTTTGTCTCTCCCACAATCACTTGACAACCGATGCTGGTGTGTTTACATCCCTGTGACTTATCGGTTCGGCAAAAGAGCCCGACTGAATAAGTATTAGGCCTACAAAGAATAAGCTCTGGGGTCGATTTGCTCAACTAAAGACGGTGCTCCAGCATGGCCGCAGTGAAATGACCGAAAGAATTAAAAGAATGTAAAAGAAATATCAGGAACAATAAGAAAGACAACTATATCCAGAAATAACAACCATACCAAAAGCAACATTGACCGTATAAACAATAACAACAACATAGTGGAAAACCATGACAACCATATCAACAAAAATATTAAGAAGAATGCCTAACTTATCAACAACAACAACAAACATAATGAAAATCATAACAACCATATCAGCAACATGAATGAATATAGCAATCATATCAAAAACAATACCTACCATATCAACAATAATAACAGTAAGCATAATGAAAATCATAACAACAACCATATCTGCAACAACAATATTCGAAATAATACCTAACTTATCAACAACAATAAACATAATGAAAACCATAACAACGATATCAACAACACAAATATAACAATCATATTGAAAACACTAACTGCCATATCAACAATAATAACAACAAACATAATGAAAATCAGAACAATGACGATACCAACAACAATATCTAATGTAACAACTAACAACAACAAGAACAATAGATGTAACAATAATATCAGAAACAATACCTACCATATCAACAAGAATAACAACAAACATAATGAAAATCATAACAAAAGACTTAAAGCAACAAGAACAAGTATAGCAATCATATTGAAAACAACACTGATTAGTGGTTAAGAGCGCGGTCTACTAACCCCAAGATTCCGAGTTCGATTCCAGGCAGTGACATCATCATCATCATCATCATTTAACGTCCGTTCTCCATGCTAGCATGGGTTGGACGGTTCGACCGGGGATCTGGGAAGCCAGAAGGCTGCACCAGGCTCCAGTCTGATCTGGCAGTGTTTCTACAGCTGGATGCCCTTCCTAACGTCAACCACTCCGTGAGTGTAGTGGGTGCTTTTTACGTGCCACCGGCACAGGTGCCAGGCAAAGCTGGCAATGGCCACGGTCGGATTGGTGCTTTTTACGTGCCACCGGCACGGAAAATAATAATAATAATAATAATAATAATAATAATAATAATAATAATAATAATAATAATAATAATAGCAACAACAACATCGAAAAATGCCTTAGGAATGAGAACCCAGGTTCAAAATTCTCCAATACACCTGATGAAGGCTGGAGGGTATATCAGCCGAAATGTTGTGTTAACAACAAACAAGACGAGGACAAATATCCATAAAATGTAAATAATATAAATAATGTACATAATTCCTCATCTCTTAAATATAGAACTGTAACACCGATTATATCAACAGTATCTATATAACTAACAATAACAAGCATCATAACAATTATACCAATGACACTCGTTACTATATTGTGATATATTCAGTCATTTCCTCATCTTTGTTGTTTAATCACTATCTTTCTGCTACCATCTGGCCTTCTTCAAGTCATGCCTGTTGCTAACTGGGCACCACTGCCCCCCCCCTACCTCCTATTCTATGGTTCAGCCTCAGATTTATAGTGAAACTCCACTTTAGCATTAGTACCGACCCAGAGTATTCTGAAGTACTCTCAGGCACTAAAGTTTGGCAACAGGCCTGCTTCAAGTGCTTCTCATATTTGGTAGCTTCGCCTGGCCTCCATGCCGGTGGCACGTAAAAGCACCATCCGATCGTGGCTGTTGCTAGCCCCGCGTGGCCTCCGTGCCGGTGGCACGTAAAAAGCACCAACCGATTGTGGCCATTCACCAGCCTTGTCTGGCAACTGTGCCGATGGCATGTAAAAAGCACCCACTACACTCATGGAGTGGTTGGCGTTAGGAAGGGCATCCAGCCGTAGAAACATTGCCTGATCAGACTGGGCCTGGTGCAGCCTTCTGGCTTCCCAGACCCCAGTTGAACCGTCCAACCCATGCCAGCATGGAAAGCGGATGTTAAATGATGATGATGATGATGATGATGATGATGATGATGATTATCATAATACATATTTTAATGTCCATTTTTCTGATCTTGCATGAGCAAGACGGAGCTGTAACACTTAACACTTTTATATTTATAAATGCGAAATTCTGTCTGTCTGTCCGTCTATATCTCAGTCTACATTTGCTTTACATAGACATATTATACCCTTTTTTGGAATCAGGATAATCCTGGGATTGAAAATCTGCCCTTCATTTGGTTCTTGAACATCCAGCATTGGGATCTGATTTAAAAGCATGTAGGTTGCTATTTCTGGCAGTTAAAGCTTGGCTGATTGATGCCATCTAGGTCGGTGATTGTCAGATGACGTCAAAGATCAAGGGTGGGGGAGATAATGACATTTGCTTCTTTAATTTTACAGCGAGATAAGAACATTGGGACAAATTGGCCAACAGTTGGAATTCAATTTGGGTTGGGACATTAGAATGACTGCATTATAGAATTAATTGTCATATGTCCTTAACCTCTGATCAAACACCACCGGGGCATATAGTCATTATAGACGTATTACAGTCATGCTGTTTAGCTCTCTAGTTTTGGGCCATAGGCCCTATTTACCCTCCACAGGAGCTAACTTAGAATTCCACACAGAGTATGACTTTTAAGCTAGTATAATTGTGTCACGAGTAAGCTGTAGCCTGTGAAAAATTACCTAAAAAATTTTTATTCTTGTGGCCATCCTGATATTGAACCATGTCTCACTTGGCCTTGTGAGTGTGAATTTGGTAAGCAGGAAACTGTGTGAAGCCCATCATGTGTGTGTGTGTGTGTGTGAGTATGTGAATATATGTATGCATATCTATCTATCTATCTATCTATCTATCTATCTATCTATCTATCTATCTATCTAGCTATCTATCTATGCATATATATATATATATATATATATATATATATATAACGGGAAGGTTTGCGAAAATAAACAAAAGACGAAGGCAGGTTTACGAAAAATTATATATATATAATAATATAAATGAATATATAAATTTAAAATAATAAGGTGAAAAATTGAATATTAATTTGATTAATATCAATTTAAAACCAGTGGTGCAACATATTAAAATCTGAGGATTCAGAAAAATTATATTACATACATATATCTTTGTGGTTCCATACATATATCTTTGTGGTATCATGTATCTTTGTGGTTCCAGTACCGGTGGCACACAAGAAAACCATCCGATCGTGGCCGTTCGCCAGCCACATCTGGCACCTGTGTCGGTGGCACATAAAAACACCATCCGAGCGTGGCCGTCTGCCAGCCTCGTCTGGCACCTGCCAGCCTCATCTGGCACCTGTGTCGGTGGCACATAAAAACACCATCCGAGCGTGGCCGTCTGCCAGCCTCGTCTGGCACCTGCCAGCCACATCTGGCACCTGTGTCGGTGGCACATAAAAACAACCATCCGAGCGTGGCCGTCTGCCAGCCTCGTCTGGCACCTGTGTCGGTGGCACATAAAAACACCATCCGAGCGTGGCCGTTCGCCAGCCTCGTCTGGCACCTGTGTCGGTGGCACATAAAATCACCCACTACACTCTCGGAGTGGTTGGCGTTAGGAAGGGCATCCAGCTGTAGAAACACTGCCAGATCTGACTGGCCTGGTGCAGCCTTCGGGCTCCCCAGACCCCAGTTGAACCGTCCAACCCATGCTAGCATGGAAAACGGACGCTAAATGATGATGATGATGATGATGATGATATAAGAGGGATAACCACTACATGGACATCCCTTATGCTAGAAGTAGATCCGCTATGGTCTTACCACTAAGAATGGAATGTTCTCAAGAAA
>NC_043010.1:52936835-52946835 GCF_006345805.1 Octopus sinensis | reverse complement strand
CAACTGGTATTTATTTTATCAACCCCGAAAGGATGAAAGGCAAAGTCGACCTCGGCGGAATTTGAACTGAGAACATAAAGCCAGATCAAATGCTGCTAAGCAATTTGCCCAGCGTGCTAACAGTTCTGCCAGCTCACCACCGTACTACGAGGACTAATTTATGCTCCAAACATTAAATTTTACAAAATTCTTCTTTATTTTCAAAATGAATTTAAACAAAGCCTATGTATTTCAATAGAAATGCGATAACAAAAGGGTTAATGTGAATGTATTATTGAATGGTAATGATGAATAGATCCTCTCAGAATTTTGCAGAAGAACAGGAATAACCATATCAAGTACAACATGAATAACAAGATGAATAATAATAATAATAATAATAATATGAAACATACTGAAAAATAAGACTGTTTCAGCAATAGCTTTAAACAATAACATCCATAACAACAACTGTATCAACAACAACAATAATAATGATAATAATGATAACTAAAGCAATTGTTATAACAACAATTGTATCGACATAAATAAGAACAACCATATCAGCAACTAATACAACAACTGTATAAATGACAACAACAACCATATCGACAACAACAACAGCTATAGAAGCAAATCAGCCATAACAACAATCATGTCAACAACTACAACAATATCAACAATAACAAATGTACAATCATCATCAATTACATTGATAAACACAATATCAACAACTACAGTCATAACAACACGATCGACCGTATTAATAAACACAATATTGACAACAATAACAACAGTCATAACAACATCAACTGAATTAATAAACACAATATTAACAGCAACCATAACAACAACAACATAAACTGTATCAATAAATACAATATCTACAACGACCGTGACATGTGAATGTATGTGTGTGTGTGTGTGTGTGGGGGTGGGGTTGAGGCTAAATTATTACAACAACAACTATTACAGCAATTGTCCTAGCATCTTCAACAACAATGTGAACTTGAGTGTAAACCGCTTTAAAAACCTACGGAAAGACCTCCTCCCGTCTTTCCTGCTTTTCTTGCAAATTATTGGTTTTTTAACAAAATTTTTTTGGCCAAAAACCCACATTTTCGGATAAGGAGATTCCAGAAAATTGCCAAAAATTGAAATTTCGATATTTCTGCCCCACCCCTTTACACCCCAACTTCTTCATTTTTTTAACTTTTTGCCATAACCCTAAACCTAAAACCCCAACTCTAACCCTAAAACTCTAACCCAAACCTTAACCGTGACCCTAAAACCCTAACCCTAAAATGCTGACCCTAACCCTAACCCTAAATAGAAAAGCTTTGGGAAATTTTTTTCAGAATCATAATCTCCATATTTTTCTGTGTATTTTGAAAACAAAAATTTTCTAAAAAAAGGTTAAAAATGAAGAATTTAGTGAGGGGTGGGGTAATTTCAAAATGCCGATTTTTGCCAATTTTTTTGCAGATTCATATTCTCTGTAGCCGAAAATGTGAGTTTGTGTAGATATAACAATTAAATAAATAAAAAAGGGGTGTTTTTGGTCGGGTACAAAAGGGAGTCTTGCCAAACCTACTTTTTCCTTTAATAAAGCGGCGAACTGGCAGAATCGTTGATACACCAAACAAAATGTTTAACGGCATACCTTCCGGGTCTTTATGTTCTGAGTTCGGACGCCGAGCCGACTTCGCAGCATTATAGATCGCTGGGAAAATCAATGCAATAGTAATTTATTTAAGATCCTTCCTGAGTTTTAGACCCATAGGGCCGGCTTCCCTGGTTTCCATGGTCACATATATCCCCACCAACACCACCACTGTATGGGACATGAGTCCATCACAAGAATATTCAATTCTGCCGGTCAACGTTAAATGAAGTGGTTTGTTCAAGAACACAACACGCTCGGGAATTGAAACCACAATCTTCTGGTCACGAGTCCGATACCCCTAACCACTAAGCCACGCCCCTCCACATAGTATACACACACACATTCTTTTATTCTTTTATTTGTTTGAGTTATTTGACTGCGGCCATGCTGGAGCACTGCCATTAGTCGAACAAATCTACCCCAAGACTTATTTTTTGTAAGCCTCGTACTTATTCTATTGGTCTCTTTTGCTGATCTGCTAAGTTATAGGGTCATAAACACAGCAGCATCAGTTGTCAAGCAATGTTGGGGAACAAACAGGCACACAAACACACACACACACACACACATATATACGACGGGTTTCTTTCAGTTTCTGTCTACCAAATCCTCTCACAAGGCTTTGGTCGGCCCGAGGCTATTGTAGAAGACACTTGACCAAGGTACCACGCAGTGGGACTGAACCCGGAACCATGCGGTTCGTAAGCAAACTACTTACCACACAGCCTCTCTTACGCCTATAAAAATGTGTGACGCTTACAGCACCTAGGTTTCCCAAGCAGTCGCCCATCTAAGTACTCACTAGGCTCAGCGTTACTTAACTTCGGTGATCGGACAAGAATCCATGCATTCAACGTAATATGGCCATTTGTAAACCACAGACTACCTTTTTTTTCATTCCAGCAGGTAGTAAAGAAAGTACCGTATGACAGACTAAAAAACAAATATTGCATTGTGCCTGGAACATTCAGACATAATATTTCTAACTCATTCGACAAGAATTTTGCTGATACAAAAACCATTAAAAACAACGAATTTACGCAATTTTAAAATTGTATTAGACAATGTTATCTTACAAATTAAATAGTTTTAGCTTTCATAGTTTACTAATAAATCATTTACACGTTCATTTTCATTTCATTATAAATCACCTTTCATAAACAATCGTTCAAAAGCTTTAGTCATAAATCATCCGAACTATATCATTACACTAATAAATCAGATAACGTTAACTTTCACATTCATTGACGTTTAATGCCGGCCAATTGCTTTACACTTTTCACTTTGTGATCATAAGCCGAAAGTTTACTCACTACTTGTTCTGGCTCTTTGTACTCGTGAGTTCAAGTCTTGTTATGGTCAACTTTGATTTCAGTTTAAAAAAACAAAGCTTCTAGGAATTTGAGAAGTGTTTTGAGCGGCCTCATAAAATCACTTTAAAATATGAAGTATATATTTCTTTACTACCCACAAGGGGCTAAACACAGAGGGGACAAAGAAGGACAGTCAAACGGATTAAGTCGATTATATCGAGCCCAGTGCGTAACTAGTACTTAATTTATCGACCCCCGAAAGGATGAAAGGCAAAGTCGATCTCGACGGAATTTGAACTCAGAACGTAACGGCAGACGAAATACGGCTACGCATTTCGCCCGGCGTGCTAACGTTTCTGCCAGCTGAAATATACTTAATTTGTTTTTCCACAAAATTTATTTGTAAAATAAGGGTGCGTGTCTTACACGCCAGTAAGTCCGTTACGTTTGATAATAAAACTATTTACATTCTCGATTATGTCTTTTGTATCTTTCCATAGTTAAGCTTAATGAGCATAAGTCGATTACCATATTCAACAGTATTGCAAATTTGCGTACATGTGAGTGTATGAATTTTCGGCTTTTCCTTTTTTCTTCTTGGAATCATTAAACACCACTGGAATATTTTTGATTGTAGAGATCTGTTCTATCAAGGCTGACCAAAGTCCAAGTAATAATCTAACGCCATACACTCTATTATCTATACAAACTGGACGCATCGTAACCATTGTTTGGTGACCATTAACTCCTTTCTTTTGTTTCTTCATAACTTTCAGGAAAATGGACAGTTTTTAATGAAATTTTCTATAAATAACTTTCAGATGATGTAGAGTACAATTACATCGGAATTCGATGTAAAAAAAATATTAAAATTGGTGGGCGCGCACATATACATACATACTAGTACACATCACATATATATCTCCAATTTTGGAGATATATATACGATGCGTATCATGAAATTTTGAAAAAAATTGTGTATTAGTGTGTATGTGTGCACACCCACCAATAATTTTTCAACATTAAACTTTGATGAAACTTATTTGTAAAAACATTTCATGAAAAAATAGGCGCAGGAGTGGCTGTGTGGTTCCGGGTTCAGTCCCACTGCGTGGCATATTGGGCAAGTGTCTTCTACTATAACCTCGGGCCGACCAAACCCTTGTCAGTGGTTTTGGTAGACGGAAACTGAAAGAAGCCCGTCGTATATATGTATGCGTATGTATATATATGTGTGTGTGTCTGTATATGCCCCCCCCCAACACCGCTTGACAACCGATGCTGCTGTGTAACGTAGCGGTTCGACAAAAGTGACCGATAGAATAAGTACTGGGCTTACAAAGAATAAGTCCTGGTGTCGATTTGCTCGACTAAAGGTGGTACTCCAGTATGGCCGCAGTCAAATGACTGAAACAAGTAAAAGAGTAAAAAATATCCAATTTTCTGAAAGTTATGAGGAAACAAAGTCGTATGGAGGAGACACGCTTGTGTATGTATGTCAAAAATTTAAAAAATTATAAATATAAAAAAAATAATCGTTTACTATTGTCTTGGATCCCCGAACCTCGAGAAACAGCTGTTGGACTTATAACACCTGTATTCCACCCCTTTAATTTTCTCTGTCGTTTGTACCCTGTGTTAGTCGCATCTTTTAATATAAATTTGTATTTATACTTAAATATTTATCGTCTGAAAGTCCCCAGCTTTTGTGTTCTTTCATTTTGCATGAATACATATATACATATTTTGTATTTCATCCCCAAACCGTTATATTTAATGTATCTAATTTGTGTCTGGGGAGAGTAATTTTCTTTTTGTGTCTTATAATGTAACACACTCAAGGCTATTGAAAAGGTTGCAAGACGCAACGAAAATTTTAGGAAAATAAAAAGTAAGAATCAGAAATATTAAATTTCTGAATCTCTCATAGAGATATGTACGGTGGTGGGGCGATAGAATGGTTGTATACTGTCAATCTAACGTGAACGTGACAGTAGGGGGTTACACCACCGCTGTTTAGCCCTAGGAGAAGTAAGAAATAAGTGGAAATTTTACCGGTGAGTGTGTTACATTATAAGACACAAAAAGAAAATGACTCTCCACAGACACAACAGAATATGCTTCAACACACGAACTCATTTAAAGAATCTTGCAAACCAAATCCAAAAACGAAATATCTAATTTGGTTATCTGCATAATTGCCTCTAAAGATAAATAAATATATAAATAAATAATAGACACTGTAGTCCTCAATACAGCCAAACAGAGACAGGATGGCTGATGCTGAAAAGCTTTCGGTCACAGATCTGTTCGCTCAGAGCTGGTCCGAGGCGAAAGAACGACATAGATGAAAGCTAAAATTTAAGACACATGGATATTCGCTTTTAGACGTGGACATATAACTATGTGATTGTTTGGCTTGGTATAAATTGCTGCTAAATCTCTTTTAAATTACAGGTTACTGTCCCTTGTATATAGACAAAAAAAAAAAAAAAAGAGAGAAGGTTGTGTATGGTCGCAGCTGGCAAACTTTTTTTATCATAGGTCTATTTGATCACGGCTGACCTGGGTTTAAACAAGAACGGCAAACCACATTGCGCCAACACTTAACACACTCTCTCACACAAAGAGACATTTACATAGACACAACCACTGGCCGACCGTATGTGTGCGTATAAATAAATATGTGTAGCCTTCCAAAGAACTAACCGTTACATATGTATAATACACACACATACTAGCTGTATCGCCCGGCGTTGCTCGGATTTGTTTCGACCCTTTAGAATTGGAATTTTTGAAAAGTAAAAAAATTTGCATTATGTAGCTTGTTATTCTCTTTAAGTGAACATTTTCCTGGTTGAAATACACCGAAAAATGGCGACACAGCAGTCAAAATATCGTAAAAAATAGGGATTTATATTTTTAAAAAAGCACCTTTTTGATGTAAATAATTTTTGCTCTTAACATGGTCTGGTTTGAATTTTTTTCTTCTACAGAATGAAGAGTAAGCCTTCTTCTATCATACTCTCAATTTTGGTCAACTTGCACCGCAGGGTCTCGGAGGAGATAGTGTTAGTTGAAGGCTACCAAACCTGCCACACACAGACAACTTCAACTTTATATATATAAGCGTATGTGTGTACAAACATATAAGCTGAAAACTATATATATATGTATATGCTTGTGTGTATAATCATTGATGTATGTGCGTATAAGCATAAAATATATGCATACATTCACACACACACATATATACGTGTGTAAACATATATGAATGCCCTTAATATAAATAAATATATTTATAGTGATTAATTAATAAATTTTTTACTTTATTAGGTTTTTTCACGTTAACTACTTGATAAATTCTTATAAAGATTTTATCATATATAAAATATATATACATATCTGAATGCGTGTATAACATGTATACAGAAAATTATACACGTATATACAACGCCATCACACACACAAACTTATATACACCATATAGATACACTCATTCACACGCACAAAACGTCTGTCGGCGGGCGGGATAAAGTTGCGACGTTGAAAGAAAAAAAAGTAGTCAAAATAGTTGCTCTACGCATGCGCACAAAACTTTAAAACTTTTCCTTTTGTCCGCTGCCCACTGTGATTGTTAACGCAGCCGTGTGCTTGGTTTGGCGCATTGTTTTCTGTCACGTAGCCTACGTTCCCCCCTCCTCCCTCTTTGCAACTACCCTAGATCTCCCTCTGCCTGCCCATCCTCTCTCTTTCTCCGGGTGATTAGCGTTTAGTAGAAGAAAACCATCTGCCTATGCACAATCGTACGCAGATATAAAATACATAAGCTCTATCTATCTATCTATCTATCTATCTATCTATCTATCTATCTATCTATCTGTCTGTCTGTCTGTCTGTCTGTCTGTCTGTCTTTATCTATCTATCTATCTATCTATCTATCTATCTATCTATCTATCTATCTATCTTTATCTATCTATCTATCTATCTATCTATCTATCTATCTATCTATCTATCTATCTATATATATATATATATATATATATATGTACGTACGTACATGTGATTGTACATACATACATACATACATACATAAATGCATATATTTAAATAAATATAAATTGCAATTGAAGCGTATTCAGTTCGTTATTGATCTGGTTTTCTTCATTCGATATAGAATAACAGAGAGAGAGAGAGAGAGAGAGAGAGAGGAGAGAGAGAGAGAGAGAGAGAGCGAGAGGGAGAGAGAGAGAGCTTGTCTAATTTTAACATGCAGTCCTTTCTTTGTACTGTCAAAAGGTCGAGACCCCTCTCTGTCTCTCGCGTATGTGTGTAAACATTACAACAATTTAAATATATATATACTCTTTTACTCTTTTACTTGTTTCAGTCATTTGACTGCGGCCATGCTGGAGCACCGCCTTTAGTCGAGCAAATCGACCCCGGGACTTATTCTTTGTAAGCCCAGTAATTATTCTATCGGGCGTCTCTTTTGCCGAACCGCTAAGTGACGGGGACGTAAACACACCAGCATCGGTTGTCAAGCAATGCTAGGGGGACAAACACACACACATACACACACACCACCACATATATATATATATATATATATATATATATATATATATATATATATATATACATATATACGACAGTCTTCTTTCAGTTTCCGTCTACCAAATCCACTCACAAGGCATTGGTCGGCCCGGGGCTATAGCAGAAGACACTTGCCCAAGATGCCACGCAGTGGGACTGAACCCGGAACCATGTGGTTGGTTAGCAAGCTACTTACCACACAGCCACTCATATATATATGCAAGAAATAATTTTTGTCTCTTTTTATGAAACAAAAGGATTTATAGGACTTCGAAAAAGAAGTGCTGAGTGGCTGTGTGGTAAGTAGCTTGCTTACGAACCACATGGTTCCGGGTTCAGTCCCACTGCATGGCACCTTGGGCAAGTGTCTCCTGCTATAACCTCGGGCCGACCAAAGCCTTGTGAGTGGATTTGGTAGATGGAAACTGAAAGAAGTCCGTCATATATATGTATATATATGTGTTGTGTTTGTCCCTCCCCACCATCGCTTGACAACCGATGCTGGTGTGTTTACGTCACCGTAACTTAGCGGTTCGGCAAAAGAGACCAATAGAATAAGTACTAGGCTTACAAAGAATAAGTCCTGGGATCGATTTGCTCGACTAAAGGCGGTGCTCCAGCATGGCCACAGTCAAATGACTGAAACAAATAAATGAGAGATAAAGAAACATTGATCATAGAGCAAACATCAAATTCGAGTCAACGACTTTATATATTACACCATACCTGTAAACATTCGATTATATATAAATACTAGCACTATAACCTGGCAACGACGAGTCATAATGCTAGTGCATGCATATACAGATGCGTGCGTGCGCACATACACGCGAGTACTGTCCAAACCTCCGACCAATCACATACAGCTAGCTGGCATTCAATTGGCGTATCAAGTTTTGGGCATTTTGATTGGGTTTTGGATAGAAAATTCACAAAAAGTAGTCACTTCTATTGATTTTTTTAATGGCTTTGCGGGGTGACTGGGGAAATGTAAAGATGTGTACGACCACCCTTGGACGGTTTTGAATGACCATAGAAAGTGCGAGCCCTCTAACTGAAAAATTGTGGATTTGTATAAAGGACACACACGCAGACATTTTGCCATTTATATATAGAGAGATTATCATGGTTCTTAAACATATAAAGTATACTCTCTTTCCTCTTTTACTTGTTTCAGTCATTTGATTGTGGCCATGCTGGAGCACCCCCTTTATTCGAGCAAATTGACCCCACGACTTATTCTTTATAAGCCTAGTACTTATTCTATCGGTGTCTTTTGCCGAACCGCTAAGTTACGGGGACGTAAACACAACCGCATGTTGAGGGGCAAACACAGACAAACATATACACACACATACAATATCATCATCATCATTTTCATCATCATTTAGCATCTGCTTTCCATGCTAGCATGGGTTGGACGGTTCAACTGGGGTCTGGGAAGCCAGAAGGCTGCACCAAGACCAGTCTGATCTGGCAATGTTTCTACGGCTGGATGCCCTTCCTAACACCAACCACTCCGTGAGTGTAGTGGGTGCTTTTTACGTGCCAACGGGGCTAGCAAATGACCACGGTCGGATGGTGCACGGGGGCCAGGCGAGGCTAACAACAGCCACAATCGGATGGTGCTTTTAACATGACACCAGCGATGGGCTTCTTTCAGTTTCCGTCTTCCAAATCCACTCACAAGGCTTTGGTTGGCACGAGGCTATAGTAGAAGACAAAAAGCTGTCTTTTCATTGAAATCTTGAGTCTGCAATATACTTTTGTTGGCACTCCGTCAGTTGCAACGACGAGGGTTCCAGTTGATCCGATCAACGGAACAGCCTGCTTGTGAAATGAACGTGCAAGTGGCTGAGCACTCCGCAGACATGTGTACCCTTAACGTAGTTCTTGGGGAGATTCAGCGTGACACAGAGTGTGACAAGGCTGGCCCCTTCGAAATACAGTTACAACAGAAACAGGAAGAAACAGAGGGAGAAAGTTGTGGCAAAAGAGTACAGCAGGGCTCACCATCTCTCCCTGCTGGAGCCTCGTGGAGCTTCAGGTGTTTTTGCTCAATAAACACTCACAATGCCCAGTCTGGGAATCAAAACCATGATCCTAAGACTCTGAGTCTACTACCCTAACCACGGGGCCATTGCGCCTCCACAGTCTGCAATGTAACCATGGATAATTCAAAATAATAATAATCATCATCATCGTTTAATGTCCGTTTTCCATGCTAGCTTGGGTTGGACGTTTCGACCGGGGTCTGGGAAGCCAAGAAGCTGCGCCAGGCTCCAGTCTGATCTGGCAGTGTTTCTACGGCTGGATGCCCTTCCTAATGCCAACCACTCCGTGAGTGTAGTGGGTGCTTTTTACGTGCCGCCGGCACAGAGGGCAGAGGAGGCTGGAAAACGACCATGATCGGTTGATGCTTTTTTACGTGTCACCGGCACAGAAG
>NC_043010.1:52919335-52934335 GCF_006345805.1 Octopus sinensis | reverse complement strand
AGTGGTGGAGGACAATCACAAGCACAGACACGCACACACACACACATACATGCATACACATATACACACATACATACATATATATATGTGTGTGTATATATATATTGCAGCGTGGAAGGTGTTTGTAAGCCATTTAAGAAACACACAAAAACCGTTACATTCACTTCAACATTTAAATTTAATTTGCCAAAATATTTTCGTCGCTTTGAGACCGCGACCTGTTCACTGACAAAAATATCGTGCTAACAGGTCGCGGTCTCAAAGCGACGAAAATATTTTGACAAATTAAATTTAAATGTTGAAGTGAATCTAACGGTTTTTGTGTGTTTCTTAAATGGCTTATAAACACCTTCAACGCTGCAACTGTTTTCGTTCCAGCACACGATCTCAGATCAAGTCACTTGCTATGCAAGTACATCTCTGTAACTATATATATATTATATATATATATATATATGTATATTGGTAAAAACAGTAAGATAACAAAAGAAAGAAAGAGACCTCAATATTATGTAAATAGAGGAAATCTTTATATATAAAAGTGAGGTTGTGTGTCTGTCTCCTACGATTTAGATTCCTAACTACTCCCACATTTTGCGGTGCAGTTTAACCAAAACCGGGTATCTTATAGTCGTGATTCATATCGAGACCGTCTGGGTATTAGCGCGCGTCTACGATGAGTCTACGATTTAAAAAAAAATTTACCATCAATTTTTCCCATTTTTAATCCATTTTTGACATATATAAGGGAAGTAACTCTCTTAAATTTATTATTAAATCTCAGAACGTAAAAAGCTACAGTAACACCCCTCCCCCTTTGTGGTTAGCCATATTGAGATGGCTATTATACTTTACATCTCTAAAAATGCTTATATAATTATTTCCCTTACAAACCCGAGCAACGCCGGGCGATACTGCTAGTATATATATATATATATATATATATATATATATATTCATCATCGTTTAACATATATAAATATATATATAACATCGTCATTATCATCATCATCGTCATCATCATCGTCATCATA
Organism: Octopus sinensis; assembly: GCF_006345805.1. Taxonomy (NCBI): domain Eukaryota; kingdom Metazoa; phylum Mollusca; class Cephalopoda; order Octopoda; family Octopodidae; genus Octopus; species Octopus sinensis. The sequence continues at coordinate 52,933,301 of NC_043010.1, read as the reverse complement.
ATCATCATCATCAACATTATCATTGTCATTATCGTTGTTGTCATCATCATCATTGTCATCATCACCATCATCATCATCATCATCATCATCATCATCATCATCATCATATATATATATATTCATGTTGAATCCTTTTGCTTTATGATCACAAATTGAAAGTGAAAAATGAAGGTAAGGTAAGCAACCAGCATTTGATGTTTTGAAATTTTGAAAATGATTTTAAAAATTACAAAAAAAAAATCCTGGTTTCAGCTTACAGTATCACAATGTCCCTTTATTTAAGCGTGAAGTCCTACATTGCTTCCTAGAAATAATTGAAAAAATTCTAAGTTTTTTATATTTTTTTTTAGTTTTTTTTTTTTTGTGGTAGGGTGCAAAATTATAACTCCTGTTGTTGGAAATAGGAATCTGAAGAAAATTTTGAAAAGGTTGGTTGGGGGGAAAAAAGAAAGAAAGAAAAGGGGTTGGGTGCTTGAACAGTGCACAGTATGGTATTAATATTAATACTATTCGGCAATATCTCCACTTACTGTTTGTGATCACAGACCTGTGCATATGTATGTATATATATATATATATATACATGTGTGTGTGTGTATATATATATATATATATGCGTGTGTGTGTGTATATATATATATATGTGTGTGTGTGTATCTATCTATCTATATATAAATATATTTATGTATATATATGTGTGTATATATATATATATATATATATATATATATAAATAGGGAGAGGGGGAGATATATAAACATATATACATACATATATGCATACATACATACATACATACATACATACATACATACATACATGCTCACGTACACACACACACACACACACACACATGCACACACACACACACACACACACAGACACAGACACAGACACATTCATCAAAATTTCAGAACTTCAATGCTGGTGTCTTTCCATTATTTCCCATTTTCAATTTTTGATCATAGAGTGAAAGAATATCACACACACATACACACACATACTCGCATGCACACACACACACACACGTGAATTTTGATAAGAAACATGTGTATAATAGTAATTTAAATAAATCCTTTTAAATGTCATACGTATGTAATGTGTATAGGTATGAATGCATCAATGTATATCTGTATGCATTTTGTGTCCATGTATATATGTGCGTGTGTGTGTATTCAAATATGAATTAGAAAGAGCTTGAGGGATATAGGCTGTGCTTATAGGCATAAGAGAATATATTCTCATCAATTTGCCTGGTGTTAAAACCAGGGCTGTGGAGTCAGAGTCGTAAACAGTTAAGGGGTAGCTGGAGTCGGAGTTGGTAAAACTATACCGACTCCAAATCTGACTCACAATGTCTTTATTCTTAAACATAAACCAGTTATAACATATAGACCTATTCAAAGTACAAGTGTATGCACATGCTTTATGGAGATATGTAAGACCACAGTCACTTAATTACATAAAGAGGAGTCGGAGTCAGAGGTGCCAATAGTAGAGGAGTCGGAGCTGGAGTCAGAGATGCCAATAGTAGAGGAGTCGGAGTTGGAGGTGCCAATAGTAGAGGAGTCGGAGTCGGAATCGGAGATGCCAATAGTAGAGGAGTCGGAGTTGGAGTCAGAGATGCCAATAGTAGAGGAGTTGGAGTCGGAGATGCCAATAGTAGAGGAGTCGGAGTTGGAGTCAGAGATGCCAATAGTAGAGAAGTCGGAGTTGGAGGTGCCAATAGTAGAGGCGTCGAAGTCGGAGGTGCCAATAGTAGAGGAGTTGGAGTTGGAGGTGCCAATAGTAGAGGAGTTAGTCGGAGATGCCAATAGTAGAGGAGTCGGAGTTGGAGATGCCAATAGTAGAGGAGTAGGAGTCGGAGGTGCCAATAGTAGAGGAGTCGAAATCAGAGGTGCCAATAGTAGAGGAGTCAGAGTCAAAGTTTTTTGTTTTGACTCCACAGCCCTGTTTAAAATACCTAGAAGTCTTAGACAAGTGAAATAGCTTACATCCAGTTCCATTCAGAAGTGATAGACATCAATGTTTCATCCTTATTATGACTCATCAATACTGTGTACCCAAAACAAGGCCTGATGTCTATAACCATGTGCAAAATAATTTACGAACCAATCTGCTGGTATGTCCCCAACGCTTCATACCACAGAAAAGATTCTAATAAGAATTAGAAGCTGCTCGTGGCTGTGTGGTAAGAAGTTTGCTTCCCAGCCACATGGTTCTAGGTTCAGTCCCACTGTGTGGCACCTTCACTGAGTATCTTCTACTATAGCCTCAGGCCAACCAAAGCTTTGTGAATAGATTTGGTTGACAGAAACTGAAAGCCCATCGTTTGTGTGTGTGTGGTGTGTGTGTGTGTATTTGTGTGTGTGTTTCTGATTTTTTTTTTCCTCCGCCACCGCTTGACAACTGATACTGGTGTGTTTATCTCTCCGTAACTTAGCCATTCGGCAAAAGAGACTGATAAAATATGTACTAGGCATACAAAGAATAAATCCTGGGGTCAATTTCTTCAACAAAAACCAGATCTAGCTATTATATAAAGCTCCTTCTCATTGGTTCATACGCACATGGTTCCAGGTTCAGTCCCACTGCATGGCACCTTGGGCAAGTGTCCTCTGCTATAGCATCGGGCTGACCAAAGCCTTGAGTGGATTTGGTAGACAGAAACTGAAAGAAGCCCGTCGTATATATGTATATGTGTGTGTGTGGTGTGTGTGTGTGTGTGTGTATGTGTGTGTGTGTGTGTATGTTTGTGTATCTGTGTTTGTCCCCCACCATCGCTCGACAATTGATGCTGGTGTGTTTAAGTCCTCATAACTTAGCAGTTCAGCAAAAGAGACCAATAGAATAAGTACTAGGTTTACAAAGAATAAGTCCTGGGGGTCGATTTGCTCGACTAAAGGCAGTGCTCCAGTATGGCCATAGTCAAGTGACTGAAACAAGTAAAAGAGACATGCAGCATTCATAAGACACTAAAGCACAACTTGCAGTTGATGTGTGTATGTATGTGCCATCGACGGTCACTAAACAGGTTAGACATAACAGCTAAGCCTTCTTACATTATTGATCACAAATAATGACATAGACTTACATACATTATCGTCTCAATAAAACATACCTTAGTCACAGTTGGAACAGTTTTAATTACAGATCTGTCTGATCATGGCCAGCCTGAAGTTAATGAACAACGACAGCAATAATGTCAACCTTAAGTACTCGGAGTATTTTCTCTGAAACTCTAATAACAATAACCAATATGACAACAGCAGCAGCTGCTGCTAATAAGGATGACGATGATGATAATAATAAGAAGTAGAATGCCCTGATATTGTTATCATTATTATTATAATTATTATAATTATTATTATAATAAACATAATTTTTTTTTTTTTTGGACATTTACTAGTACAACACAAAAAAAACCCCCAAATATATGGCACACTAGGCATAACAACAACATGAACTTCCAACCTGTTGCTTCTTGAGGTCTCTGGGTGAGACTTGGAGCCAACTTGTACAAATATAAAGCAAAAGTCAAACATAGAATAATAATAATAATGATGATAATAATAAATGCCCTGATGCAGTACCTGGCAGTGGCTCTCATGGCTTCTGATCTTAACTGATTGGAAGTGTTATCATGTACATTGTTTTGTCTTGGTATAAAAGATGGGCTACAGCAAATATTCTGCTCAATACCACAGATTTGCTTGTCAGTTGCTTGACCTTAACCAGTTGAGTATGTCCCTTAGTGGCTGATGATATGTGCATCTCTGATCACGAGCAGAAGTAGTGGGGGAGTATCATAGTCGTGTGTTGAAAGAAATTCTTGGAGGTTTGGATAATTCACCTTTGGAAATATGGGTGTTTCTTTCAACATCCTTAAGCAACCCTTATTCAGGGACCTTTTGAGCGGGATGGGCTACTCGACCAGAAAAAATTCTACCTGGTCCCCACCTGCAAAGTCATGCACTGTTTATTTTGATATGAGATCCCCATGTTGCGCACATGTGGTTGTGATGCATGTGCCTGGTGTACCCTTATCAGAGGGTAGTCATGATGGGTAAACTGGGCTTGATATATTTGTACCCCAGTGTCACTTTGATGGCATGCACTGCTCTCTCACTCAATAATAATAATGATAATAATAATAATCCTTTCTACTATAGGCACAAGGTCTGAAATTTTTGGCCAGAGAGGACTAGTTGATTACATTGACCCCAGTACTCAACTGGTACTTAATTTATCGACCCCAAAAGGCTGAAAGGCAGAGTCAGCCTCAGTGGAATTTGAACTCAGAATGTAGCAGCACTAAGCATTTTATCTGGCATGCTAACTATTCTGCCAACTCGATTATATATATATATATATAGTCTTATATTATTCTTTGTAAGCCTTGTACTTATTCTATTGGTCCTTTTTGCCGAACTGCTAAGTTACGGGGACGTAAACACACCAGCATCGGTTGTGAAGCAATGTTGAGGGGATAAACACATACACACACACACACACATATGTATATACATATATACGACGGGCTTCTTTCAGTTTCCATCTACCAAATCCACTCACAAGGCTTTGGTTGGCCTGAGGCTATAGTAGAAGACACTTGCCCAAGGTGCCCTACAGTGGGACTGAACCCAGAAAACCATGTGGTTGGTAAGCAAGCTACTTACCACACAGCCACTCCTACACCTATAAAATTCTTTGAGAGAGTGTCCCAGTATGGCCACAGTCTAATGACTGAAACAAGTAAAAGAAAGATGAAAGACTCAGAAAGAAAAAAAAAATTAAATAAATGATAAAATAAAATAAAGCAAACAGTAACGATAATTATTAATTCTTGCAAGAGAACCACAGCTACTACAACGGGGCAGCCAGCGCCATGATCTGCCAGGTAACGAGACACTTGTTGATTAATAATTCAACATTCCCCTTGATTACATCAGTAACCTTTACCTGCCTTCTTATATATATATATATACATGGTGTCTATTTTAGACTAGATCCACACACGATGGTCGAAATAATAGCAGTAACAACGGCAACAGCAACAACAACATCATACAGGAAAAGAGAAATGAGTGCGGGAACATAATGAAGCTTGGCATCACGTCTGGTTCCAAGCAAGTTTCTCTCACCATCATCCCTACCATCTTCTCTGGGAAGCACTCCGTCGGTTACGACGACGAGGGTTCTGGTTGATCCGAATCAACGGAACAGCCTGCTCGTGAAATTAACGTGTAAGTGGCTGAGCACTCCACAGACACGTGTACCCTTAACGTAGTTCTTGGGGATATTCAGCGTGACACAGAGAGTGACAAGGCCGACCCCTTTGAAATACAGGTACAACAGAAACAGGAAGTAAGAGTGAGAGAAAGTTGTGGTGAAAGAGTACAGCAGGGATCGCCACCATCCCCTGCCGGAGCCTCGTGGAGCTTTAGGTGTTTTCACTCAATAAACACTCACAACACTCGGTCTGGGAATCGAAACTGCGATCCTACGACCGCGAGTCCGCTGCCCTAACCACTGGGCCATTGCGCCTCTGTCACCATCTTCTCTACGTTGATGGTGAAAAGCTCCTTTGTCCACCCTGTGTTCTCTATTATTATTCTTTTATTGTTTTATTCATTTCAGTCGTTTGACTGCGACCATGCTGGAGCAACGCCTTGAAACGGTTTTAGTCAAATAAATTGAGCCCGGGTCTTATTTTTTAAGCCTACTTCTTATTCTATCCATCTTTTTTGCTGAACCGCTAAGTTACGGGGGACATAAACACATCAACACTGATTGTCAAGCGGTGTGTTTACGTCCCCGTAAAAACAAACAAACAGAGAAACGAGACATGCAACATAAAGAATATTCCCCTTCATCAGTTGTCCCTGTTTCGTCTACTCTGCGTTTCGAAGGTAAGGACAATACGCGACTTCGTTGAAACAGTCCTTCCAGCAAAGCAAATTAAATAAAATTTGGGATTTTTTTGTGGAGGGTGAAAGTGGTAACAAAAACAGGAAAGTGAGAACAAAACAGTAAAAACGAATGGTGAGGGCTGTTAAGCCAAGACGATGTGAAAAATTATGAACACTGGAAAGACAAGCTATGAGAAGAGACAGGTAAAAGCACATCTTGTCTTTACGAAGGAAGTGAAAGAAGGAAGATAAATCGCTTTTTGTGTATATATATATATATATATATATATATATATGGGGAGAATTCACAAAAAAACAAAAGATGAAGACAGGTGATGTAGGAAACAAACAGATGTATAACAGACGTATAACAGATGTATAATGCTCGGGAAGTAAAAAAGTCTTTAACATTTCGAGCCTACGCTCTTCCACAGAAAAGAACACAGAAAGAAACAAGGAGAGAAAAAGAGAGAGAGACAGGCAGAGAGAGAGAGGGAGACCATTTCTATCTTCCATGAAAAACATGCCTGACCATGTGGCAATATTACCTTGCTTGAAAACAGGTAAAGGTTTGCAACGGAAGGGCATCTGGTTGTAGAAAATCTGCCTTGTTAAATTCAGTCTGTCTCATAGAAATGATGATGATGATGATGAGGATAATGATACACATCTCGGCTATGGTGAACATGTGTAGTGAGGGTAGGATTGATTCCCTGCTTCATCTGAGACCCATCACAACAAAGCTCCTTGTAAAATGATGACAGATTGATAACAACATGCCTTGGTAATATGATATAGCTTTTAATGGTGGTGGTGGTAGTGGTGGTTGTGGTGATGGTAGTGGTGGTGGGGATTGCAGTAGCAATGAATGTGATAACTGCACTGATAGTGATAAGGTTGTCGGTAGCGGTGATCCGGGTGATGGTGACAGTAGTTTTGGTGGTAGTGGTGGTGACTGCTGTGGTAGCAGTTGTATTTATGATGATGGTGATGGTGGTGGTGGTGATAGCTGTGGTAGTAGTTGTGTTTATGTTGTTGTTGTTGTGGTGGTGGTGGTGACATTATGAAACATAGAGTGAATGGTTTCCTAGTTGTTCCCCTAACATTCATCCCTTCCCCCACCCCCATCCCACCCTGCCCTTATTTACTCCATGCAGTGTGGGGTGGGGCAATTTCCCTGCTCCACCTCATTGCACTATTATGTTATTCTATCCCACTTCAGCCAGCTTCACCCTACTTCAAAGCACCTAATCTCTCCTAATCCTAAGCTAATGGGAGGGCTTTTATACCGTCTCTCTAACTGCTAAAAATAGTAGCTCAGTCTATCTCAAAGAGGAAGGACACGTCGAAAACTTGGGTGTTGTTGCATACTGTTTGAGGAAAATAATAAAGATGTGGTGTTCAGGGCCTGAACAATAGCAATGACAAGAACAAACAACATCAACAGCAGCAGCAACAACAGAGTGGAGGCGCAATGGCCCAGTGGTTAGGGCAGCGGACATGTGGTCGGAGGATCGCGGTTTCGATTCCCAGACCGGGCGTTGTGTGTGTTTATTGAGCGAAAACACCTAAAAGCTCCACGAGGCTCCAGCAGCGGGGTGGTGGTGACCCCTGTTGTACTCTTTCGCCACAACTTTCTCTCACTCTTGCTTCCTGTTTCTTGTTGCCGACTTCCTACACAACCGCTGAGCCTGGATGCGCATTCAAGAGTGTATGTATAACTGTTATAGTAATCTATGTGTAGTATCTATTTTCATGAAGTTATACTAATTTAGCGAGTACATTCCAATGACTTTGCCTGTCTGTGAGTATGTGTGGTTGTGTTGTGTGAGCATTGATATGTCTGTGTGCCTGCATGTAGCTGTTTATACTCGGGGGGGGGGGGGTTTCCATTGTTCTTTCTGTAGCTGCAGCTGAATGGTTAAAAAGGTGTGGTGGTAGTGGTGAAAGAGGAGGGAGAGGGGAAAAGTAAACAGAAGGTTGAGCGTGGAGACTTGAGAAAGAGTAGGAGTGGAAGGAGTTGAGGTGAGGTGAGGTGGGAGAGTATATATATATATATAATATATATATACAGAAGCCAAGATAAAGCTAAGAAGGGAGTAGGGGACGAAAGGTGACATTAAGCAAAGTAAACATTAATAATGATAATGATAATGATAATGATAATAATAATAATAATAATAATAATAATTATTATATTATTATTATTATTATTATTATTATTATTAAATAATAATAATAATTTCTACTCTAGGCACAAGGTCCGAAATTTGGGGGGAGGGGGACCAGTCGGTTAGATTGAACCCAGTACATAACTGGTACTTAATTTATCGACCTGGAAAGAATGAAAGGCAAAGTTGATCCCAGCGGTATTTGAACTCAGAACATGAAAACAAGCGAAATACCACTAAGCATTTCGCTCAGCGTGCTAACGATTCTGCCAGCTCGGTGCTGTAATAATAATAACAATAATAATAATAATAATAATAATAATAATGATAATGATAAATACCATAGATTTGCTTGTCAGTTGTTTGACCTTAACCAGTTGAGCATGTCCCTTAGTGGCTGACGATATGTGCATCTCTGATCACGAGCAGAAGTAGTGGGGGAGCATCATAGCCATGTGTTGAGAGGGATTCTTTGGGGTTTGAATGATTCACCTCTGGAAACATGGGTGGTTCTTTCAACATCCTTAAACAACCCTTATTGAGGGACCGCTTGAGCGGGATGGGCTACTCAACCTGAAGAAAATTCTAACTGGGCCCCACCTGCAAGGTCATGAGCTGTTTATCTTGATATGAGATCACCATGTCGCGCACATATGGTTGTGATGCATGTGCCTGGTGTGCCCTTATCAGACAGGTAGTCATGATGGGTATATTGGGCTTCGTATATTTTACCCCAGTGTCACTTTGATGGCATGAACTGCTCTCTCACTCAATAATAATAATAATAATAATAATAATAATAATAATAATAATAGTAATAATAATAATAATAATAATAGGTCGAATTTGCCTTTCATCCTTTTGGGGTTGATAAATTAAGTACCAGTTACGTACTGGGGTCAATGTAATTGACTTAACCCCTTTGTCTGTCCTTGTTTGTCCCCTCTATGTTTAGCCCCTTGTGGGCAATAAAGCTGGCAGAAACGTTAGCATGCTGGGTGAAATGGTTAGCGGTATTTCATCTGTCCTTATATTCTGAGTTCAAATTCTGCCAAGGTTGACTTTGCTTTTCAGGGTTGATAAATTAAGTACCAGTTGCCTACTGGGCTGATCTAATCGACTGGCCTTCTCCCCCCAAATTTTGGGCCTTGTGCCTAAAGTAGAAAAGAATAAGTTAAGTCCAGATATGGAATTGCAGTCGCATTGCAACAGGTAATAATAGACCTAGCCCGGTTGTGAAACTAAATCACATTTCAACTGGTTATGATAGCAATTTCTTCATGCATGAGGGTCATGAGGAAGAGCAGAAGACCCTCAAGTGGTCATGTAAACTGGCCCTTAACACTGTTGGGCTTTTCTTCCTGTTTGGGCTTTGTAGTTTTAACCCCTTAGCATTGAGATTATTCCATCAAATTTAATGCTTATTTTATTCACTTCAGTACTCAGGTGAAGTGAAAATATAAGGATTAAATTTGACAGAATAATTTGAAGGATGCCGAGCCTTTCAGGCAAGATGGCAAAGGGCTGAGATGCCTGGCACTTGGCTTTACTCAAGAAGACCCATACTCCACATCTGAAGTGTCAAGACTGATACCCCTAGTGGTGTAAAGCACTTGTGGGAGTGCCACCTAAAAGCACCTGTGTGGCACCATGTAAAATCACTCTCGTCGTGCCCCGTAAAAGCACCCAACACATGTTGTAAAGGGGTTGGCATTAGGAAGGGTATCCAGCCATGGAAACCATGCCAAAACAGACTGGAGTCTGGTGCAGCTCCCCAGCTTGCCTGCTCTGGTCGAAACATCTCCAGCATGGCCACAGTCAAATGACTGAAACAAATGAAAGAATAAAAGAATATATACAACGGGCTTCTTTCAGTTTCCAGCTACCAAATTCATTCCCAACCCTTTGGTCAGCCTTGTACTATTATTAGAAAATACTTAGCCAAAGTTCCGCACAGTGGAATTGAAACCAAGACCACATGGTTAGGAAGCAAAGCTTTTTACTCAAACAGTCACAACTGCTCCTATGTATCACAACACACACTTCAAACACGTCCAGATTCGATGTCTCTCTAGCTTACTTTGCAGCTGCTCTGTTATTTTACATTATATTTCATTGTTATCATTGTGGAAGTCAAGCAGCATATGTTGCACTTCCTGCTGCAAACGAAAACTATCTCAGAAGTATTAGGAAATACTTCTTGCTGCATGCACCTTTGTTTGTCATGTTAGTTGCTACAGGAATGTGCAAACCATGTTATGCAATAGGCTTTATATGCTTATCTGTGTACAATATGGCTTGTGAACATTTTCACTTCAAGCTTTTAGTCCTTTTAAGCCTAGAGAAACACCCAAGTACCTCGATTTCATCTACTTATTACTTCAGTCTACTGGAGGAATAAAGGTAGAATGAGGTAATTTTGCCTCTTGGCTGAAACAGCTGTAAGATATTTTCCCAATTTCTATTCCTGTATGTTATATTTTAATAATTACTGGTATCTTTATATATTAATATATTTTATATGTAAAGCATAATATGTTATGCATGTATGTATATTCTTGTGATTGTCATTTTAGTAAATAAATAAATAAGTTGACATAATATAATGTCTAAAAGTTGATAAATACCACCTATTGATCCCCTCCATTTTCTTATTGCTCCATAAACTAATGGTAAAATATCTCTTTACCATCACCCATTTAATACACTAGGTAAGTTAATTGCAATGCAATTAAAAACACTTGTGTATTAATAATTGGGTATTATACCAGCAGTATATTGGATAGTATATATATATATATATATATATATATATATAATATATATATATACATATATATATATATACATATATATATACACATATATATATAGATATATACATATACATATGCACATATATATATATATACACACACACACATATATATATAAATATATATATATATGCATGTATGTATGTATGTATATAAAAAGAATATAAGGTTTTGAATGGTACAACAATGCACTATAACACAAACAATGGGCTATTTAGCTGTTGTAATTTAGTCATCCATAATCTGATAATATTTCGGAATAAAATTCCTTCTTCAGATATTCTTAGATGCAGTGACTCCATCTAAAAATATCTAAAGAAGGAATTTTATTCCGAAATATTATCAGATTATGGATGACTAAATTACAACAGGTACATAGCCCATTGTTTGTGTTATAGTGCATTGTTGCACCATTCAAAACTTGTTATTCTTTACAAACAATACACAATGCTTCAAGCAAACTACAATACTCTCCTATATATATATATATATATACTCTTTACTCTTTACTCTTTTACTTGTTTCAGTCATTTGACTGCAGCCATGCTGGAGCACCGCCTTTAGTCGAGCAAATCGACCCCGGGACTTATTCTTTGTAAGCCCAGTACTTATTCTATCGGTCTCTTTTGCCGAACCGCTAAGTGACGGGGACGTAAATACAGCAGCATTGGTTGTCAAGCAATGCTAGGGGGACAAACACAGACACACACACATACACATATATATATATATACATATATACGACAGGCTTCTTTCAGTTTCCGTCTACTAAATCCACTCACAAGGCATTGGTCAGCCCGGGGCTATAGCAGAAGACACTCGCCCAAGATGCCACACAGTGGGACTGAACCCGGAACCATGTGATTGGTTAGCAAGCTACTTACCACACAGCCACTCCTGCGCCTATATATATATATATAAATATGTAGAAAAATACAAACTGGGACAAGAACATAAAACATTTAGAAGACGATACAAAAAATGCGGACGGGACATTCGAAGCCTTCAATCTTCAGTCAAGAACCGGACCATCCTAGCAATTTCGGCTGATTAATCTTGAGATCGCTCCGATCCGGCCAGCCCCAAGGAAAAACTAAGCTACGAGCATTAGATTTCTTGGAAGAAGGATCGAATGTATACGAAACATGGACAGAAAAACGGACGATGCCACATGAATATAAAATACAAAAAACAATAATGGTAAAAACAGGACAAAAACAGCGGGTGTCTTACAACTAATAAACAGTACAACAAGTTTAGCTGGCGTATTTGGAAATAATGCCTTTATCGGCAGACGAAGACAACGATGTTCTCACGGCAGTGGTTGGAGGCCAAAAGGCTGATTTTGACCAGCGGTCATGTGATGAAGAGAGAGAAAAGAAAGGGGGCAAAGGAAACAAAGAGAGAGAGAGAAAGAGGGACGAAGGCAACAAAGGGGGGAGAGAAGAGAGAGAAAGAAGGGAGAAGAAAGAGTGCGTGCCAAGGATTGGCTAGTGAGTGCAAAGTGAGAAAGACAGAGAATTGTGAGAGAGTGGGAAGAGTAGACCAAAGAATCAGAGGCAAGAAAAGAGAAAAGGAGGAGAAGTAGAGAGAGGGGGAGAGAGAATGGGACAGATCAAAGTAGAGTACACCATTTTATTCCTTTGGAATAATAACTAGTGATATCTTCGAAACATGTGTCGGAAGTAAAAGAATTTGAATGACACCTGCGTTTAACTCCATTTGTATATATATATATATATATAATTATCAATAATAATATAGGGTGAAATTAATTAATTTGGAATAATCATTAATTTCACCAAGTAGATTTCGGCATGTAAAAGCCCCATTCAAGGAAGGTTTAAGTAATACTAAGTAATTAAGGGTTTAGCAACGATTTGCCTCACCACACACCGAATTTAGAAATAGCAGTCAAAGAGTTATGGCTATTCTTTCTACTTAAAGTGCTGTAGTTTTACTGAGATCTCCCTTTTAAGTAGAAAGAATAGCCATAACTCTTTGACTGCTATTTCTAAATTCGGTGTGTGGTGAGGCAAATCGTTGCTAAACCCTTAATTACTTAGTATTATATATATATTCATATATTGGCATGAAACCATCGGTCCTATTCTGACCGGTCTTACGGCAGAACCGAGAGAACGTACTGCCTGACAATATAAAAGTACGTTAGTGTGTGTGTGTATGTGTGTTGATAATGTGTTTGTTCCGCCTAAAGATACCTGCCCGCCACATCGTAAACCGACGCTCGATATGCACTCAAACGTACGCGCGCACGCACACACTCGTACACGTTCGCTCTCTCGTTTTCTCTCTCCCTGGACTTGCGGCACCACCACTACTTATCCTTGGCCGTTTTACTCCTCTTACTCTTTCTCATACTGCTCCTTACTCTTTCTCATACTGCTCCTTACTCTTTCTCATACTGCTCCTACTCTCCTATCGGCTCTTAACTGCGCTTATATAAAATTCAATCATACATATATATGTATACAAGCAAATACACATACATGTTCTTACAACAAAGGCTCTTACTCGCACACACACACACACACACACACACACACACAAACGTACGTACGTACATACATAAATACATATATACGTATATAAACATGTATATACATATATAGATACGCTGGCATTGCATTGAACTTCTCGACTATCTGTACGCCAACCACCACCACCATAATCATCAGCGTCATGACGACGACGGCGACGTCCGCCTCCACCACCACTATTTACAGCATTATTAACTCCCACCAGACCGTCCTCTCTCTCTCTTTCTCTTTCTCTCTCTCACCAGTATAGAAAATAAAAGGGGAAAAAAAAGCAATTAAAAGAAAAAAAGCCAGCTGTTCTCTGAACTCTTCACCCCTCCCGGTTTTTCTAACTCATTTATATATTTATGTACCCCGTCACACACACACACACACATCAACATCACCGCCGCCGCCACCAGAACCTCTTCCAACAATTCTACTATAAACGGAGCCTCTACGTACTCACTGCACATGCTAGAAACAGCAGCTCAAAATTCTTCCAATCATACACCGTATCAAGCTTT
>NC_043010.1:52904335-52914335 GCF_006345805.1 Octopus sinensis | reverse complement strand
AACACAATGCTTAGTAGTATTTCGTCTGTCTTTACGTTCTGAATTCAAATTCCGTCGAGGTCGACTTTGCCTTTCATCCTTTCAGGGTCGGTAAATTAAGTACTAGTTGCGTACTGGGGTCGATCTAATTGACTCGTCCTCACCTTTCCCAAGCTACCCTTGTGGCAAAAATTTGAAATAGTAATTATTATTATTTCGGGGTTGATAAATTAAGCTTTCAATGCAAGGCAAATTTTCAAGATTTGGAAGGGAAAAAAATTATTTTTAAATTGAAGAAGGGGAAAAAAGAAATTTACAATTTTTTTTTTCAAAAAAATAATAAAAATATACAAAAATTAATAAATAAGTATACCAATACATTGTAGTGTCTTTAAGCTTTTAGAGTTCAATATTATTCTATGGAAAAACTTCTTTGGAGGATTAGGATGCATGAGTTTTAGTGTAGTGTTTTGTTTGAAAAAGTTGGATGTTTATGTGTCAAAACAGGAAATATGAATAAGAGGAGACAATTCTGCGGATTTTATACTCTTTAATTGGAATGCTGGATTTTTTTGTCAAACAGGATGCTTATATCTAATTTTTGTCAGACAGGATGCTAGAAAAAGGAATACGATCACAGTGGAGTTTGCGTATTAAGAAGCGGTTGGAATTTTTCAATAAAAAGATTCTCCTTGTTGATTCTTTCTTGTGTTGAGATTCTGTCTTTACATTGATAGAAAGGGAATATATGAAATTTGGGATTTTTATTTATAGCACAAGAGTCTATGTGGCTACTGAGTGGAATCCACACTCATAGACTATGGAATAAAATGTGCCGTGGAACTCAACAATAATACACTGAAAACCACCCCACACAGTAAAACACCCAACCTCAAAATACTTCCATACATTTCCACCCTCAACCCTAAAAACATCGAAGCATACACCACAATCATACAAAACCTCCCCTTACTGTCCACAGACCCAAAAATGAATAATATTATCAATACACATAAAATCTTTAAATGCAAAAGGCGACATAAATCATTGAAAGACTCTTAAAAAATGCCAAACTTCACACACCACATGCACCTCCATCAGTTAAAAAATGTGCACGCCCTAACTGTGGTACCTGCCCCTTCCAACTTGAAGGCTCTGAATTTACTTTCAAACAAGGGACAAAGTTTAAAATCAAAACCAACTTCTCTTGTTCCTCCGAGAACTTCATTTATGTTCTTACATGCGCCGGTTGCCAACACAATTATATCGGACAAATGTGCCTTCCTTTACGCAGAAGAGTAGCAGTCCATAAAGAACAGATATATCTCCCACAATACTGTCAAATTCCACTCAGTAGCCACATAGACTCTTGCACTAGAAATAAAAATCCCAAAAGCCAAAAAGTCACAAAAGACGGTTTGTCCTGGATTTGGAAGAGGGATTTGGAGATATACCCAGTAATGTGTGGATATGCCCTGGTGTCATCAACATTGTCATCACTGCCAACATCTTCATTATTAATCATCATCATCATCATCATTTTCTTTGTTATCCTCTTTGTCATCATCAATGCCGTTATCATCATCATCATTATTATTATCATTATTATCATTATCATCATCCTCATCATTATCATTGCCATCATCATTGTCATCATCATCATATCACCATCATTATCATCATCGTTGTCATTATTATCAACTTTCATCATTATCAATGACATTGTCTCATCGTCATCATCATCATCGTCATCATTATCATCATCGTCCTTATCACAATGACCACTGCCAGCCACCGTAGCAGCAGTGGCAGCAGCAGCTTTACCACCACCACCACTACCACTCACACAAACACCAACACTATCATCATCATCATCATCATCATCATCACTGCTATTTTTGTTTCTGCTTCACCATGCTGGACGTAAGTTGGGCGGGTCCCATCACTCGTCATTCATCACTCATCACTTATTGCAGTGTAAGCATCAATCCTGCACACTCAGCAACACTGGAATCCCAGACCAACTCTCTTGTGGCAGTGTGTACTTCTTGAATATACACACACACACAACTGTGTGTGTGTGTATGTGTGTGTGTGTGTATGTGTGTGTGTGTGTGTGTATCATGTCTTAAATAAAAGAAAGACATGCTGGAATTATGTTGTACATGATAAAAATAAAAAGATGGGATGGTCACAGCTGGAACCTCCTTGATCTTAGGCTTTGATCAGTCAGGTCTTACCTGGAGCTACACATCAGTAGCAACATACACACATACATACATGCATGCATGCATACATACATACATACATACATACATACATAGACACACACATACATATATACATACATATATATACATACATATATACATACGTACATACATACGTACACACATACATACATACATACGTACGTACATACATACATACATATATACATACATATATACATACATATATATATATACATACGTACATACATACATACACACATACATACATACATACATATGTACATACATACATACATACATACATACATACATATATACATACATATATACATACGTACATACATACACACATACATACATACATATGTACATACATACATATATACATATGTACATACATACATACATGCATACATGCATACATACATACATATGTACATACATATATACATACGTACATACATACACACATACATACATACATATGTACATACTTACATATATACATATGTACATACATACGTACATGCATACATGCATACATACATACGTACATAGGTACATACATATATATATATGGACATACATACATACTTACATACATACATACATAGGTACGTATGTACATACATATGTTACATATGTATATACGTACATACATGCATACATCCATATGTACGTATATACATTCATAGATATGTACATACATGCATACATGAATGCAAATGTATAACATCAGTAAGCATACACACATACACACACACAAAGACACACACACACATATACAAACACAAATGCATACACATATGCACACACAGGGGCACATGTGAATACAAATACACACATATTCATACATGCATGCACAAATGCACATAAGTATGCACCCACAGAAATGTGCACATACATGCATATACTCACATACATACAAACATGCATATACACGTACATAGACACAAACACAAATTCACATACACACACATACATGTGCATGCACACTAACATACATGCATACACACATAAACACACATACACACATGCACACACACAAAAACACATGTAAATGCACACACACACACACACACACACACACAAACCCAGACATAGATATAAAGTGAAATAGAAAACACATACACAACATAGACACACATAAACACACACACATAAATGCACACATACACACATACACACATACACAAGCCCAGACATATATAGAGAAACAGAAAGACACACACATATACAACACAGACACACACAAACACACACATACATATGAATGCATACGCCATAGTGTGTACACATGCACGCAAACTCACACACACACACACTTGCATATGTAGAAGGACATGCACAAAGACACACATACACAAATGTTACTGCTTCTTAATCACAAACACACACACACACTCACACACACACACACACTCACACACACAAACACACACACATATAAAGGCACAAACGCATATCCATAAATGCGTTGCCAGATTATATTTACCACAAAGGCACATAAGATGCTGTGTGTACACATGCACTCACACAAACACACAAACACACACGCACACACACACACACACACACACACACACACACACACACACACACACACACACACACACACACAGACCAGATATAAGAATTCCTCAAGAGAGTTGGTATCTTTTGTTATTTCGGCAATGTGATCAGCAAAACCTGTCTCTGCAGACACTTCCTGAAAGAAATTTCAAGTTTTCAATATGTCTACCTGGGAACCGATATCCTATGCAAACACACGCACACACACACACACACACACACAGATGCACACAAACACACACACATACATACAAACACACAGACGCACACACACACACACACACACACACACACACACACAGACACACACACACACACATACACACACACACACACACACAGACACACACACACACACACTCACATTCCCACACAGAAATATATCCACATGCATTTATACATTTGCACATACACATAACCAACTATGCACACACACACACATACACAGATGCACACAAACACACACACATACACAGATGCACACAAACACACACACATACACAGATGCACACAACACACACACATACATACAACACACACACACACACACAGACACACACACACTCACACATTCCCACACAGAAATATATCCACATGCATTTATACATTTGCACATACACATAACCAACTATGCACACACACACACATACACAGATGCACACAAACACACACACATACACAGATGCACACAAACACACACACACACATACATACAAACACGCACACACACACACAGATGCACACACATACATACAAACACACACACACACACAAACACACAGAAACACACTCACACACATATACACACACATTCCCACACAGAAATATATTCACATACATTTATGCATTTGCACGTACACATAACCAACTATGCAGACACACAAACACACACACACACGCATATGCACAGAAACACACACATACATACACATGTGCATATACACACACACACTCCCACACATAAATATATTCACATACTATTTATACATTTGCACATACACATAACCAACTATACACACATACACATGCAGATGCACACAAACACACACAAACACACACAAACACACAGAAACGCACACACACTCGCACATTCCCACACAGAAATATTTGCACATACATTTGCACATACGCATAACTATGCTCACACAGAAACACACACACAGTCACACACACACACACACACAGAGTCATACACAGAAATAGATTTACATAC
Organism: Octopus sinensis; assembly: GCF_006345805.1. NCBI lineage: Eukaryota > Metazoa > Mollusca > Cephalopoda > Octopoda > Octopodidae > Octopus > Octopus sinensis. The sequence goes on along the minus strand of NC_043010.1, from coordinate 52,909,337 downwards.
ATGCACATAACTACATATACGTACACACACACACATACATTTGCACCTCATCCATAGAGACACACACATAATATGCATGCATACACATATGCACATTTACATACACACACATATACATTTACATCCGTTTACACATTCACATATACGCATAACCAACCAACCATCCACACACATACATTCAAATGCATTCACATACATTTATTCATTTCAACATACACATATATGTGCAGGCGTAGCTGTGGATAAGAAGTTTCCTTCCCAATCACATGGTTCCAGGTTCAGTCCCACTGTGTGGAACCATGGGACAGTGTCTTCTACTATAACCTCAGGTTGACCAAAGCCTTGAGTGGATTAGTAGACGGAAACTGAAAGAAGCTCGTCATATATATATATATATATATATATATATATATATTGGAAGGTTTGGAGATGATGTACAGGTATTTTATATTAGAAGAAATGAGGTACTCAGAAAATCAGATGGTTTATATTTACAGATATTTATTTGTATATTACATTTTTTATATATCATATAACTTAGATCATGTATTAGCGCTTTCTCCCATTCTAGTGGGGTTTTCAAATCAAACTATATATATATATGTATATATATATATATTATTGATAGAAATGGCAAGACAACAAAAGAATGAAGGAGACCTCGATTTTATGTAAATAGAGGAATTTATCTGTAAATATAATATGTGACAATTATTCGGTAGCCATGATAAAACTCCGAGTTTTGGATATTGGGGCAGAAACCCAAGCCGGCATCTGTTCAGTTATTGGGCCATCGAAAAAGTGCTATGAAAATGACCGTTAAAACAAAAGGAAATAACTGTGAGATTGACCGTTATTAAGACAAAAGAGCTATTAGAATGACCACTAAGTAAGGGGAGGGAGTAAAGGTAAGGGAGTAAGAATGTTCATAGTAATTGCGTAAGTGCATGTATCCATACATTCACATGTGCACACGCACACCCATGTATATGCACCTATATGTATATACTATCCACTCTCACTTGAAACACACACATACTCACCCACACATTCGATAAAAAATATATATACATACCTGCATACACACTTGCACACACACACACGCACGTGCACAAAACAGGTTCATGCACACATCTATATACACACATGCACAAGAAAAAACAGGGCTAAAGGCAAAAAACAGAAAAATGTGTAAAAAAAGTGTAAAAAATAAGCAATAAGAGTAAAACATGTCTGTATACGCAAATACTCGCGGGCTCTCACTATTTATTTATACTATTTATTTATTATTTCGTACTTAATTTAGTTCTAGGTAAATGTTTCATCGTATCTTTAATTTTTTTTCTATATGGTATGATTTAAGTATATCATTGTTGAATTGCTACATGGAGGTTCTTCTCTAATTTATATACATGTATTATATATTGTGAAATTTGATTTAGTATTACTAAACTGAATTTTTCCCTGTAAGTTTGGAATCATATTCCCTAATATTATTATTATTATTATTATTATTATTAATATTATATATATATATATATATACTCTTTTACTTGTTTCAGTCATTTGACTGTGGCCATGCTGGAGCACCGCCTTTAGTCGAGCAAATCGACCCCAGGACTAATTCTTTGTAAGCCTAGCACTTATTCTATCAGTACCTTTTGCCGAACCGCTAAGTTATGGGGACATAAACACACCACCATCGGTTGTCAAGCGAGGGTGGTATTGCCCTAGTTTCCCAATTTTTCAATATTTTGAAAGTATGTATGTTAATAACTTATATGTAGAGAGCAGATTTTTAAGTGAAAATTTTGTGGTTTTGGGTACAAGTTAAGGTGCAAAAGATATCATTTTGCTTTCAAATTTTATGAAGGTTTTAAGATACTTTAAGAATAATAAGATTATTCTTAGATTTAAGACATAAATTATGTCAATTTAAGTTCATTAAATTGTACATTTCACTTAGCATTTTCAAAATAATATTTATGTCTAATTCTTAGACGAAGAATTATTTATGATTATTTTTGTAACCAATTGCAAAAATTAATCAATACAAATATTTAATAAATATGACTGCTTAGTACCAAATTTAAGACTGAATTATGTGAGGAAAAATTAATCAAATATATTAAAATTTGATAAATTAATGGAATTGGGCATTAAAAATTTATCATAGTCAAATTTGTGATATGAAAAAATATTTATTTTTATTTAAATGATTTTCAAAAAGATCATTGCCATTTGAATATCAATGGAAGAAAAAACTTCAAAATATTTAAAAAATATATTAAAAATTTTATTAAAGTTATTTGGTTGTTTCATTTTTTTTTGTTGTTGTTTACGCCAGCGCCACCTCGACTGGCTTCTGTGCCGCTGGCACATAAAAAGCACCATCCGAACGTGGCCGTTGCCAGCCCCGCCTTGGCTGGCTTCTGTGCCGGTGGCACATGAAAAGCACCATCCGAACATGGCCGTTGCCAGCGCCGCCCCGACTGGCTTCTGTGCCGGAGGCACATAAAAAGCACCATCCAAACGTGGCTGTTGCCAGCGCCACCTCGACTGGCTTCTGTGCCGGTGGCACATAAAAAGCACCATCCGAACATGGCTGATGCCAGCGCCGCTCCGACTGGCTTCTGTGCCGGTGGCACATAAAAAGCACCATCCGAACGTGGCCATTGCCAGCGCCGCCTTGGCTGGCTTCATGTCCGGTGGCACGTTAAAAGCTCCAACCGATCGTGGCCGATGCCGGACCCCCCTGGCACCTGTGCAGGTGGCACGTAAAAAGCACCCACTACACTCGCGGAGTGGTTGGCATTAGGAAGGGCATCCAGCTGTAGAAACTCTGCCAGATCAGACTGGAGCCTGGTGCAGCCCCTGGCTTCCCAGACCCCGGTCGAACCGTCCAACCCGTGCTAGCACGGAAAACGGACGTTAAACGATGATGATGATGATGTTTACATGGTTGTTTATTATAAGTCTTCTGCTTTATTTCCCGACCACTCTTCTGATTACCAATGTCTGGGGGCCTCAAAGTTAGCAAAAGACGGGGCAAAGGAGACAACATTTACACTTCACATGATGCTTGAATTGTCTTGATGACATGAAGCTCATCTCAATCATGGTTTATGAATAGATTCATGATGTGCTCATGACGTATCTCAATGAATTTGGACTCAAACTATTGGCTTGTTCGGAAAGTTCGTGCCGATTTATAGCAGCTTACCTTTCGACCTATTTTAAAACATGTTTGAGTCCATAAAATAGGATTTGACTACACTTCCATTTAGAGCACAGTTTAAGCTGTCATTTCGTGGTAGAAGGTTTATGTTCCTATATCATCATCATCATCATCATCATCATCATCATCATCATCATCATCATCATCATCATCGTTTAGCGTCCGCTTTCCATGCTAGCATGGGCTGGACGGTTCAACTGGGTGGGGTCTGGGAAGCCAGAAGGCTGCACCAGGCCCAGTCTGATCCAGCAATGTTTCTACGGCTGGATGCCCTTCCTAACGCCAACCACTCCGTGAGTGTAGTGGGTGCTTTTTACGTGCCAGACGAGTCTGGCAAACGGCCACAATCGGATGGTGCTTATTACGTGCCGCCGGCCCGGGGGCCAGGCAAGGCTGGCAACAGTGTTAATTCTGTAACCCTTTAAAATAGAAGATAAGAAAGTTCATTTTCGGTACTTGATGCTTTGTGGAACCAGAAAAAAATTGCTGCAGCTCGGCTGGGATGTGTTACCCCACCCTCCATATTCACCAGATACTGCTCCTTCGGATTTCCACTTATTCAGGTCTCTGCAGAATAGTCTTAATGGTAAAAATTTAAAATTTCCTTGGATGATGTAAAAAGATACCTTGATGAATTCTTTGCCATGAAACCACCTCAATTCTGGGAAGAGGGTATTTTCAAGGTAAAGGAAAGATGGAGACACATTGTGCAACAAAATGGTTCATATTTGGTTGATTAAAAATGTAATGGCAAGTATTTATTGACCTTTTTCATTCCTTTAAAAATCGGCACAAACTTTCCGGACAACCCAATAATTTCCTCTACTACTTTCTGATTGGCTTCATTCAATTCATCCACCATTTCTTCATCAACATTTTTCACCTTTGTCTCCGGCTCCTCATTGGCATTTTTGTGAATTTTATTTCTCGACAATTTATAAAATTTAACTTTTGACTTTAGTTTAAACTTTTAAGGAAAGAAATTACCATTTTCTGGGTTTTGTCTCAATAACGATTACATATTCGGTACACAGATATTGTTTTGTGCTGAGTGGGGATACTAAACTCCTTGTTCGAAAATATAAGGACACAGATAGTGTAACGTTTAACCATCTGGAGACGATGTTTCCTGGGGTTAAATAGCAGCAGCATTCATCCTAACCAGGACTGCCCCATTTTGTTGGCAAATAATAATCTTTACTCTAGAGTACTGTTACTGAATGTGGAAGCACATAGCCAAGTGGTTAGAGCAGCAGACTCGTTGAGGGATCGCGGGTTCAAATCTCAAACCAGGCGATGTGTGTTTTTTGAGCGAAACACCTAAGCTCAACACAGCTACAACTGAAGGTAATGGTGAACTTCTGCTGAATCTTTCGCCATAACTTTCTCTCACTCTTTCCTCCTGCATCTTGCAGCTCACCTGCAACGGACCGGCATCCTGTCCAGGTGAGGAACCTATACACCAAGGAAACCAGGAAACCGGCCCTTATGAGCCAGACATGACACAAGAAAGAACAAACAAACAAAACTGTTACTGAATGTCTCTCATTGAGATTAACAAATAGTAATTTTCTATTTAAATTACATATTTTTAAAATCTAAAATGGGTTGCCTGTAAAATGAGTGGACTAGCAAGAACAACATGGGTGTGGAAATGATGATATTCTTATTTATTTGAAGCTGGTAACTGAGTGGTTATATGGTAAGTAGTTTTCTTAGCAAGCATATATTTCTGGGTTGTCCCACTACGTGGTATTTTGGATA
>NC_043010.1:52891835-52899335 GCF_006345805.1 Octopus sinensis | reverse complement strand
CTACATCAGGGCATTATTATTATTATTATTATTATTATTATTATTATTATTATTATTATTATTTAGCAGAACCAAGGCACCAGGTAAAATGCTTTATGTCATTTCATCCATCTTCACATTCTAAGTTCAAATTCCACCGAGGTCAACTTTGCCTTTTGTCCTTTCGGACTCAACGAAATAAGTACCAGCTCTGCACTGGGGTCAATGTAATCGACTGCCCTCCCCCACCAGCCTCCTGCCAAATTTCAGGCTTTGTGCCTGTAGCAGAAAGAATTATTTGGCAGAATCATTAGCACAGCAGAGAGATCAGTTAGTGGCATGTCATCCATCTTTTCATTCTTAGTTCAACAGCGGCACTGTGGTTAAAAGAGGCTGGTATCCATGGGCGACTGCTGGTCTTCCAGAAACAACCTTGCCTGGACATGTGCCTTGGAGGGTAACTTTTTAGGTGTAATCCCTTTGTCATTCATGACCAAAATGGGTCTTTATGCTATCTGTTTAGATAAAGGAGCCTCTCTGTGGGTATGACCTGCTAGAAACAGTAGTTAAGTCCGAGGTTGGGTGTGGTTAACATTGCTTGATATGATGTGACCAATTTGAAGTTAAACCCCAGTAACAACAACAGCAGCAAAAACCTAGCCCAAATCACTTGAAAAAACATCTTTTATTTTGATCTCTTTTTTTTTTACTGTTTCTGCAGCATTCAACCAATAGCATTGATATTACTCTGTCAAATGTAAAGCTTATTTATTCATTCAGTTCTATATTTAAGAGATGAGAAATCATGTACATTATTTACATTATTTACATTATTTACATTTGATGGGTGTTTGTCCTCATCTTGTTTGTTGTTAACGCAACGTTTCAGCTTTTATACCATCCAGCTTTCTTTAGGTGTCTTGGGGGGATATGCCCACGGGCATATGATGTAGTGGTTAAGAGCGCAGGTTTCTGACCCCAAGATTCTGAGTTCAATTCCAAGCAGTGACCTGAACAACAATAACAACAACAATAACATTATCATCATCATCATCATCATCATCATCATTATCAAAAAATACCTTAGGAATGAGAACCCAAGTTCGAAATTTCCCCAAGACATCTGAAGAAGGCTGGAGGGTATATCAGCCAAAACATGTTAACAACAAACAAGATGAGGACAGATATCTGTCGAATGTAAATAATGTAAATACTGTAAATAATGTTATTTATTCATTTTGTTCTTGAATTAATAAGGTATTATCTCATAGCTTTGTGATTTCAATGATGAGTTTGTTTATTTTTAGGATGGCATTGTATGGTAGGTATGAGAGGCTGGATCTGACCAACTTGAACGTAAAATGAATAAAGTTCCTTCTTGAATCATATAGACTCATAAAGCCGGTATTGTGGTTTCTGTGATGAATATATTCCCCCACCCCTGGATAGGATGCCAGTCTATCTTAGGATTACTCATTTTTGCCAGCTGAATGGGCTGGAGCAATCTAAAACAAAGCGTTTTGCTCAACACCACAATACATTACCTGGTCTGACCAGATGTGGTTAGTTGAAATACTAAAGAATTAACTGACTGTGAATTAAGGAATTCCACCACCATCTTCGAAAGGAACACTAGTCTACTGGTAGGTTAACTCCCAGTTATTACTGGTACTCATTTTCAGTTGAGTGGACTGGAGCAATGTAAAGTAAAGTGACTTGTTCCAGAAAATAACATACCGTCCTGTTCAGGGATTGAACCTATGACCTAATGGTCTTGAGTTCAACACACTAACCACTGGGACTCTTGTTTCTGTATCCATATAACTAACACTACTTCATGATTGTGAGCCCAATGCTCTAACCACTGAGCCATGTGTCTTCAAAACACATATAGCATCATTCTATATTTAAGAGATGAGGAATTATGTACACTATTTACACTTGATGGATATTTGTCCTCATCTTGTTTGTGTTAACACGTTTTGGCTGATATACCCTCCAACCTTCATCATGTGTCTTGGGGTTCTCATTCCTAAGGTATTTTTCGATGTTATTATTATTATCATTATTATTATTATTATCATTATTATTATTATTATTATTATATTATTATTACAGTTCAGGTTACTGCTTGGAATCGAACTCGGAATATTGGGGTTAGTAGCCCACACTCTTAACCACTACACCATATGCCCGTATGTATACATATATGCCTGTATATATACATAGTGTCATCAATATTGTTGTTGTTGTTGTTTTTTGGTTTTTGCTCCAAGTCAGATATGGTTGAACAGATTTATAATCAAAGTATTCCATGCACAATTGACCAGACCTATGATCAAAGGTGTTCCAGCCTTGACCATCATATCTTTTTCCAATGTATAAGAAGTCCAAGAACACATTATTTAACACTCCCCATTTTTTTGTTTGTTTGTGTGTGTGTGTGTGTGTGGCAGAGATGGTGGGGTTGGTTGAGGAATAGTAGGATGAGATTTTAGTTGACAGAGATTTGGCAGCTGTTTCTAGAAGTCCAGGCTGACAAAAACATGGGTAAGTGGCAAAGGGATTCTCTCATTGGCTCAACACCATTTAAGATTGTTAAAAATTCAAATCTGAATTTAGACACCAAACCAGAAAGATTTGTTGCGGTCTTTTTGATTATCTTTCTTTTCATATTTATTTATCTTTTTGATTTTTTTTGTAAATTTTCTCTGATTTGTTTTCTGGCATATACATACGATACATATCAAATTATGCAAGTAAATATATATATATTATATATGACATATACATATACATATATATTTATATATATATATATATATATATATATATATATAATAACATATGTATATATAATATATTATATGTTATATATATACATACACACATACACATATGTGTTGGTATAGATATGTATGTATTTATATATATATTATGTATATAATATATATATATATATATCTATATAGATAATATATATAGATATACACATATACTTATACAGGTGTGTACATACTCACACAGATAGGGAAAGGAGCAATAGTGAATATATATATATACATACATACATATATATATGTATGTATACATATGTATATATATATATATATATATATATATATATATAATATATATTTATATATATAGTATATACATACATATATATATATATATATATATATATATATATATATATATGTATATGCATGCCTGTGTCTGCATATAATGTGCATGTGTATGTAAAGTATGTATATATATATATTTGTATGCATGTATATATGTACACACACACACTCACGTACATACAATTTTTTTTTTACCTTCTCTATTCCTGTGTTCGACAATTTCCACCTTCATTAGTTTGTTAGTTCGTTCGTTAGTCTGCTAGTTGGTTAGTTAGTTATTTGGTTTGGTTCGGTTGGTTGATTGCTTCAGTTTGGAGAGAGGAGTGGTGTACCAATGGCAGAGGTGGAAGGGGGAGGGAGAGAAGGAGAGCAGCCACAGAGGAGAAGGAAGAGGAGGAGGATGGTCAGTCTGTCGGTCGGTCGGCTGGTCGGTCGGTCGGTTGGTGCAGCTGGTCTGTGCAGCAGTTGGTTTTTGTTGTTGCTGTTGTTGTCTCTTCTGCTTTCCTTTCCATTTGATGTTTTTCGGCAGCTTGTTTTGTTATTGCTGGCACGCACCAGAACTGTGGTGTTCATTAGAAAGAAGGCTGGCTGGCACTTATACAGGACTTTGTTGTGTATGCATGCATGTATGTATGTATGTATGTATATGTGTATATGTGTACATATATGTATGTGAGAGAGAGAGAGAAATGAAGGAAGAGACGACTAGAGAAAGAGAGCGAGAGAACTGGCCACAGAGTGTTATATGTGAGTAAGTATATATATATATATATACATATATATAATATGTCTGTTTGTGTGTGTGTAGTATATATATATATATATATATATATATATATATATACATATACATACACACACATATGTATATATGTGTATATATATATGAATTATATATATATATGTATGTATATATATTATATATATATATATATACATATACATATTTATATATATATTTATATTATATATACACACACACATATGTATATATGTTATATATATATAAATTATATATATATAGTATATATATATATATATATATATATATAAATATAAGTAACTACTTGGACTTTGGGTGTATGTCTGTTAGTACGTCAATTAAAGCACATATACCATCTGGATAACCTGATGTCATCCACAATAACGAATAACGATTCATACTAAATTCAGCTTCCATTTTCTTTATCACACACACATATATATACGATGGGCTTCTTTCAGTTTCCGTCTACCAAATCCACTCACAAGGTTTTGATCGGCCCAAGGCTATAGTAGAAGACATTTGCCTGAGATGTCACGCAGTAGGACTGAACCCAAAACCATGTGGTTGGTAAGCAAGGTTCTTACCACACAGCTATGCCTGCACCTATCCTTACCACACAACCACGCCTGTGCTTTTATATAAGTAATAATTTTTAATTTGGGTATACACCAGATAGTATGCCATTTAAACCTATCCACTGCATTCGGCTACCTGATGTTCATCAATAGTATGAATGTAAATGCCACTGATTTTCCTTCAGGAATTCCTTCATGTCTGTGGAGTTTATAAAATATGAGAGAAAGAAAATGGAATTCATGAGATTCTTTATTATTCTCTGCAAACGTTTCGAACCATCATGCACCAGTACTTCACAGGTGAGATGCTGTACAATCAGTTGTGGTGCAGCTAGTTTCTTGCACAGATGAGCAGTAAACTGCAATTAACTAAATATATTATAATCAAAATTAGTGAAATGGAAATTTAAAAAAAAAAAAAACAGGTACCTTTCGACAGTGAAGTCACGTAGCTTAGTGGTTAGAGTATTTGGCTTATGTTCATAAGGTCATGAGTTCAAATCCCATCAATGTGTTGTTTTTTTTGAGCAAGACACTTTATTTTATGTCACTCCAGTCCACTCAGCTGGCAAAAATGAGTAGTATCTGTATTTCGAAGGGCCAGCCTTGTCACACTCTGTGTCATGCTGAATCTCCCTGAGAACTACATTACGAGTACACGTGTCTGTGGAGTGCTCAGTATGTTAATTTCATGAGCAGGTTGTTCCATTGATTGGATCAACTGGAACCCTCGTTGTCATAACTGACAAAGAGCCAGTTTACTTTAGTTCACCTTGACAAGACACCTAACAAGTCATCTTGTATGTATCATAAGTCATATGTATGTATCATCAAAGATGATGACGATACATACATACGTATATACATACGTACATACATACGTACATACATACAAAAATACCTTGTTGTTGATGTTGAAATTCCAATGAAGGAGCCTTGAATCTAGGTTAGAAACCAGCTCTTTCTCTGTTCGCAAGAAATCTTGTAATAAAACTGAACAATAATACATACATATATATATATATATATATATGTGTGTGTGTGTGTATATAGGGAGAATTCACAAAAAAACAAAAGACGAAGACAGGTGGTGTAGACAACAAACTGATGTATTAGTATAACACTCGGGAAGTGGAAAAGTTTTTAATGTTTCGAGCCTACGCTCTTCCACAGAAAGAAACTAGGAGAGAAAAATAAAGTATGTGTAGTGGCTAGTGATCTATCATGGTGATATATATATATATATATATATATATATATATGTATATATATATATATATATAAGAGTGTTGTAGTTTGCTTGAAGCATTGTAATATCAAAGATTGTAAAAGTGAGAAAATAGACAGCTTTTGATAATGCAGTAAGTTTAATGAAACTTTTATATTCAGGCACAAAGGCCCATCTTCAGAAGAAAAGAACAGTCTGGGAAAAGTCTGGTTATGTAGGATCCATCATAACTGGACTTTTCTCAGACTGTTCTTTCTTCTGAAGATCGGCCTTTGTGCCTGAAATATAAAAGTTTCATTAAACTTTCTGCATTATCAGAAGCTGTCTATTTTCTCTCTTTTTAAATTATTCTGTGTTTGTGTATGCATGTGTGTAAGTGTGTGTGTGTGTGTGTGTGTGTGTGTGTGTGTGTGTGTGGTTTGTGTGTTTGTGTGTGTGTGTGTGTGGTGTGTGTGTGTGTGTGTACATGTGGTGCTGAAAAGTTCCTGGCTTTGGGCAAAAGAAAATACAAGAAGATCAGTTAATTATGATCGTATTCAACATATTCTCCTGTCAGATGCACACACTCATTGCAGTGGTCCTTCAGTTTTCCTAAGCCCTGTAAAAGAATTCAGAAGGTTGGACCTACAACTGGGTATTTCGCGATGCCCTTAAAGCCAGGAACTTTGTAGCACCCTCTTGTATATACGAAGGACATCTTTCAGTTTGCATCTACCATATCCAGTCGCAGAGCTTTGGCCAACCCTGGGATGTAGTAAAATATATTTGTCCAGGGTGCCATACAGTTGGGATTGAACCTGAAACCATGTGGTTGGGAAACAACATGTGTTTGAGACATGACCACATCACCATATGTTCAGAGACTGAGTCTGTCTTTGAAAAGCTGACAAAGTGTACGTGTCTTATGCACCTATAGCGGACTACCAGTTTTATTACATAGTGAATATTTTCTGGTTGGTTTGTTTACTGTTAGTGTAATGCTACTTTATTAAGTTTCCTATTTGGAAATAGATAAATATATTTAGTTTTTTAAGTAGGGATATATAATGATAAAACCGTCACTTATAACTTACTTATAAGCATTATCATTATACGTAAATCCTGACTCCAGCTACATAAACGCCATAGCGAGAAATGTATTTTCTGGAACACTAATGGACATTAATCATGCATGTATGTTAAATATGAATAATTGTGTGTTCTTTTAACTGCTATAAAAAAAATACAGTTTCATAATTACAGAAATACATTTCATTAATAAGTTGAAGAACGTGAAGAAAGAGAAAATAATTTCTACATTATTTTATTATATACATATAGCATTTTTAATATTTATATACAATTTGAAGTAAAGTAATTTTGTCATAGAGAATTACGACTTAATATTTTAGCTAACTAATTCCTCATTCTAGCTATTATAAATCTCAACAATTCAAACTAGTCTTGTTGGATTTTTCATAGACATGGCATAAAAAAATAACCAATGTCTCAAAGGAGTGAGTGTCGTGGAGTTTAGTTACAGCCCACAAACACTGAAGTTTTTTCCAAAATCCAAGTTTTTTTATAACTGCTCAACTTGACTTTACAGAATCGAAATCACATAAAAATATTCTTTAACTAATTTTTTAAATTCCTATATGAGCAGTTATATTAACCAATGGGAAAGCGACAATCATATTTCTTCAGCAATGCGGCATTACGTCATATTGCCAGCGACCAAAATATTGGCGCTACTATTTGAAAATGGCTACATGCTACACACCCATGAAACTTTAACCATTTCAACATTCCAGTTAAAAAGACACCCTTTGAACATTGGGTGAT
>NC_043010.1:52871835-52881835 GCF_006345805.1 Octopus sinensis | reverse complement strand
CAGTCATGATTAGCAAAATGTGAAACCGGTAGACTCCATGAATATTCTATGTTATAAAATATACAAAAAAATATGTAAATTGTGTGCATTTTCCTTCTTTAGCTAAATATATATATGTGTGTGTGTGTATATATACGTACATACATATACATATATATATATATTTACCTCTCTCTCTCTCACTATATATATATATATATATATTTGTACATAGTTTATCTAATAAACACAATATATGTATTTATGTGTTACTATTAGGTGCCTGAGGATTGCTCTGAGACACCAGACATGTTAAAAACTATTATCTGGCATGCTGTCATTGCATGAAACTGAGAGTAGCACATAAATACATATATTGTGCTTATTAAATAATATTTAACTCTCACTAGGTGGGGTACTTTTTCTCTTGATCTTGCCATCACAGAACAGTACATTATATATGTTGATATATATATGTGTGTGTGTATATATATATATATATATATATATATATATATAATGTGCACACAAGTGAATGAGGAACAAACAAAAAAAAATGGTACCCAACACATTCAGTTGGAGTTACATGTATTATTTAAATCAACTTGATTCGGTTCCATGCTACTTCAAGTTTTACAGGCCCTTAAAAGAGCTTGGCTCCTTCAAAATACTGGAATACCTCCTCATTTGGCATTCCAGAAGCCTGACGGAGTCAGACTTTCATTAGGGGCCTGTGAAACTTGAAGCATCATGGAACCAAATCAAACTGCTTTAAATATTATATATATATGGTTATAGATATATATACATATATATATATATACATTATATATATATGTATATATAAGATATATATATAATGAATCATGATAACGGGAAAATCATTAAATTATTTAACCAGGAGTCAGTGCGGAAATAAAAATCTTATAGGTAATTTTACAAATATTATAATAATATATACATCATCATATCATCATCGTTTAACGTCCGTTTTCCGCGCTACAGCACAGGTTGGACGGTCGACCGGGGTCTGGGAAGCCAGGGGCCGCTCCAGGCTCTAGTTGATCTGGCAGAGTTTCTATACGGCTGGATGCCCTTCCTGACGCCAACCACTCCCTCCTCGCGTGGAGTGGTGCTTTTTACGTGCCCACTTCACAGGGGGGGGGGGGGGGGGGGGGGGTGTCCAGCATCGTTCACGAACGGTTTCGAGCTTTTAAACGTGCCAGCGGCACGGGAGCCAGCCAGGGCGGCGCTGGCAACGTTCAGATGGTCTTACCGGCACAGAGGCCAGTCGGGGCGCGCTGGCATTGGCCACGTTTCGATAGTAGTTTTTATGTGCCACCGGCACAGGCCTCATAACTCCTATTTCCATTGATATTTATTTCGACGTTCATGTTCATGTACTTGACTCAACAGATCTCCTCAGGCACAGCAGGACGATCTGGGATCTTTTGAATGGCAGGGGCTATGTGGAACTGATGCAGGAAGCAGCCCGGGTCTTTGCAGTCACAGCATATCTCCAGAGATCTCGGTCCTTCGCCATTGCCTCATGTGAGGCCCCAGGCTCTGAGGTCATGCTTGACTACCTCATCCCATGTCTTCCTTGGTCTGACCTCTCCCCCTGTTACCTTCAACTGTTTGGGAAGTGGCACTTCTTCAACATCTCTCTATCCATCCGCAGCACATGACCATATTACCATCGCAAGCGTCGCTCTTGCACACCACATCTGATGCTTCTTATATCCAGCATTTTCTCAGGATGCTTACACTCTGTCGTGCATGCACACTGACACTACACATCCAGCGATCATGCTAGCTTCATTTCTTTCAAGTCCACGCATGTCCTCTGCAGTACAGCCCATGTTTCATTACCGTGAGCATGGCGTTCGCACACATGCATCATACAATCTACCTTTCGCTCTGAGGGAGAGACCTTTGCCGCCAGTAGGGGTAGGAGCTTCTGAACTTGCCCAGGCTATTCGTATTCTAGTGGTGATACTCTCTGTGCATCCACCTCCGCTACTAACTGGTCACCCAGGTAGCGGGAAACTATCAACTACTTCTAGTTTCTTCCGCTCCCTGGAGTGTGATGGAATCTGTTTTCTGAGTGTCTGTGTTCTATTGCCCCCTTGTGCATCTGCCGCACATGAAAGCTATCTTATCTGTTAATTTCCCTTTAAATGTTGCTGCACCTCTATGCGTCCATAGCTTACATTGGGGTGCATCTTATGGAGTTCTCTACCTGTACCGTTCCTACAGATTGAGCAGGCCACCTACCCGAGGGGGTGTTTTTGAGTACGCCTTGCTGTTTTACTTACTATTACTTTGGTTTTTGCTACATTTACTCTAAAGGCCCTTTGATTCTAACCCTTGCTTCCACCCCGAAATTTCTTTTCTAGTTTCGGTAGTGATCTGCTATGAGAGCTAAATCTCTGAGAATGACACACTGTGTTTCATTCTCAGAAATTTTAAGGTGGTAATAGCATCTTTTGGTATCTACTTTTCCAGTACGTGGAGAGGCTTATAGCCAATCCCTTGTTATAATTATGTATATAATTAACTAAATAAATGGAGTTAATAGCATTCAGTTAATCACTATACATATCCATCATTTTCTGTTAAAATGTCTTATTGATGAGTTTCATTTCTTCATTTCCCTGAAGAGAAGATTACATTGTCTTACACCTTTTTATTCCTTTGGAATAATACCAATGATATCTTCGAAACATGTGTCGGAAGTAAAAGAATTTGAATAACAACTGCGTTTAAATCCATTTATTAATTTATATATAATAGACATAGGATTGGCTGTGTGGTAAGTAGCTTGCTTACGAACCACATGATTCCGGGTTCAGTCCCACTGCATGGCACCTTGAGCAAGTGTCTTGTACTATAGCCTCATGCCAACCAAAGCTTTGTGAGTGGATTTGGTAGACGGAAAACGGAAAGAAGCCCGTCATATATATATGTATATATATAATATATATATATGAGTGTGTTGTATGTTTTGTGTCTGTGTTTCCCCCCCCCCCCAACATCGCTTGACAAACCGATGCTGTGTGTTTTTTACTTCCGCTGAAATTAGCAGTTTCGGCAAAAAGACCAATAGAATAAGTCTCGGGTCGATTTGCTTGACTAAAGGCGGTGCTCCAGCATGGCCACAGTCACATGACTGAAACAAGTATAAGCGTAAAAGAGAATATATTATACAAAATATTTCACGTAAACCCCAAGTTTCTACCTTTAAAAACAAGGAGTTGCAGCCTTTTCACTTGTGTGATTTTTTGCTACCCTGGTAATAACTATCTATCTATTTTTTCCGTGTTAATCATTAACAAGGGGAAGATACAGACATATATATATAATAAATATTAGGGAATAAATCCAAACATACAGGGAAAAATCAGATTTAGGATTGAATCCAATTTTATAGTAAAATATTATATTATATTAAATTAGAGACAAAACCACTATTAGGCAAATCAAACAATGATAAATATTTTAGATATTTAAACCACCTGATGAATGACTGCGACTCAAAAATTTGAAGAAGTTAGCAGGCAGGAAACGATCGTAGTGTGATATTAATTATATTTTTTTAATAATTTTGTTATATTTAAATAATATGTATTGGCTCAAGTTTTTCATTGTTTGATTTGCCTAATAGTGGTTTTGTCTCTAATTTGATATAATATATATATATATATATATATATATATATTCGTAGGTGAGTCATGTAAGGGACTATAAGTCAGGGAAAAGATGCACTCATATATCTGTCTGCAGAGTGGGTATATTATTTGAAATGTATTAAGTATCCATCTCGGCTGGTCTTATCCATCGGTTTTGTGTAAAGAATACAATGGAGCGTAAAGTTACATAATTGGTTTGTTACCTAACACTCCAGCATATTCTTTACGTGACACCAATTGTTAAGATCAGCCATGATGGATATTTGATACTATACATTTTGAATAATTATATATATATATATATATATATACTCACACATATCATCATCATCAGCATCGTTTAACGTCCGTTTTCCGTGCTAGCACGGGTAAGATGGTTCGACCGGGGTCCGGGAAGCCAGGAGGCTGCACCAGGCTCCAGTCTGATCTGGCAGTGATTCTACAGCTGGATGCCCTTCCTAACGCCAACCACTCTGTGAGTGGAGTGGGTGCTTTTTACGTGCCACCGGCACAGGTGTCAAGGGAGTCTGGCAGCGGCCATGATCGGTTGGTGCTTTTTACGTGCCACCAGCACAGAAGCCAGTCAAGGCGGTGCTGGCATCGGCCACGTTCGGATGTACACACATACACACACACACATGTATGTGTATATATATCTTCTTTTATCTTTTATTTCTTACTAGTGTCAGTCATTAGAGTCTGGCCATTCTGGGGCACCACCTTGGAGTATTTTAGTCAAGCAAATCGACACCCCCTCAGTACATTTTTTTTAAAAGCCTGGTACTTATTTGTTGGTCTTTTTTGCCGAACTGCTAAGTTACAGAAATGTAAACACACCAACACCAGTTATCAAATGCTAGTGGTGGTGGTCATGGTCGTGGTCGTGGTAGTGGAGACACACACTAAGAGATGCACACACACACACATACTATGGGCTTCTTTCAATTTTTGTCTTCTAAATCCATTCAGAAGGATTTGATTGGCCTGAAGCTATAGTAGAAGACATTTACCAAAGATGGTATGCAGTAGGACTGAACCTGGAACCATGTGACCAGGAAACAAACTTCTTACCACACAGTGGTTTGGCTTAACGGTCAGAGAACCATGACACGTAATCATGAGCTGTGAGTTCAAGTCTCATAGCCGGCCGCCAACACCTTTTTTCGATATAAATGATTTCTCTTTTTCACTGATAGTTCTGGCCTTGTACCTATGCAAGAAAGTCAATTTCATTCAATTTATTTTTACGTTTATGAATGAAATGAATGAGTTTGTTTCTTTCTAGCATCTAACTCAATTCTAGGCTCAGTTTCAGAGAGGCACACCTGCATACATATATGCAGACACGTTAGCGTGCCGGGCGAAATGCTTAGCGGTATTTCGTCTGTCGTTACGTTCTGAGTTCAAATTCCGCCGAGGTCGACTTTGCCTTTCATTCTTTCGTGGTCGATAAATAAAGTACCAGTTTTGCACTGGGGTCGATGTAATCGACTTAATCCATTTGTCTGTCCTTGTTTGTCCCCTCTATGTTTAGCCCCTTTTGGGCAATAAAGAAATATATGTGACTATACATTCCTATAGTTAAAGATGCATGTGCTAATGTAAAAATGTGTTTAGAATTTGTGTGTAATTATACACAAAGAACACACACACACACATACACGCATGCACACACACACACAACACACACACACACACACACACACACACACAAACAAATAAACTTGTTGACAGTTTTACACAATATTTGGGGAGGTTATAAACGTTGCCGAAAACCGTCGTTCACACCAATAGTTGAATGAGAATGGCAAAAGGCTCTCTGAACATTTTCTATACAGACAAGCTGTGTTTTGTAGTCTGCGACTTCTTCTTTGCAATATTTGAAGTATTTTCTTAGCAATGATATTTCTGCCTGAAATAACCGTCTTTCAAACTCCAAAAGTCATTGAAAACAAAATGAGGAAAAAAAGAAAAAAGAAAAAAAGTAAAACCTACTTCAGTCACAAAATTTTTCCTGAATGTCCATAATCTCTATATACAAAATGACAAATGTAATTTTTGTTTTCAATCACAGGAGGTTAAACTGGTAATAGAGTTGTTTCCCCCTTGTATATCTCTTTCTTTTTTGCTTGTTTTCGAATAACATACTGGGAAATGGTATGATGCAGTGTGTTGCTTTAGTAAAAGACTTTTTATTGTTGCTTTGTGCTCTTAGCTGATCAGTCAATAGTTAAGGAGATGTAAGTACAATATTAGGCCAATGAAATAGAAGAACATGGACAATCTGAAAGAAAAAGAATGACAAGAAATTTAAGAATAGAGAAATCAAAATACAAGAGTAAAAAGTAGTAAAATTGAAATACCAGAAAGGAGAAGGGGAAAAAAAACCCAGGGAAACTCGGGAAGCAAAATGAAAATCAAAATAGAAGCTTGAAAAAATTAGCTGTTGTGGAAGAAGAATGAAAGATATCTTCAAATAAGAATTGAGAAGAAGAAGAATTAAGAAGATCAAGAAGAAATTGGGAAGTTCGAGAAGAAGAATTTTAAAGATCAGAATAAATTAAAAATATCAAGAAAAATTTAAAAGGAGATCAAGAAATATTTTTAAAAAAAAGCAATTGAGAGTAAGGAGAATGGAAAATACGAAGAACAAATGTTTGGAAGGTTGAGAACTGGGGATATCAAAAAGTAGAATAATTGAGAAAAAGACAATTGAGGAGATTGAGAAGACTTATATGAGTAAGATTGATCAAAAGAATAATTGGGAATGAGTTTAGAAAGAAACACAAGAAACATTACTAAGACTATCAAGAAGAATTGGGAAGAACAAGAGGAATTGAGAATTGAAAAGAAGAATTTGGAAGTTCAATGTTTGGTTGATAATCTATGCCAACAAGTAATAAGCTAGGGCAGTGTTGTATGGACCAAAATCTCTACCCTATGGCGAAGCTGCAGTGATAGATGATGTTATTTACTGGATAGACTTAGTCCATTGTGACATCAGTTTTATCTATTCACTAGCAGTATCACCCGGCGTTGCTCTGGTTTGTTTTGACCCTTTAGAATTGGAATTTTTGAAAAGCAAAAATTTTGCATTATGTAGCTTATTATTTTCTTTAAGTAAACATTTTTCTGGTTGAAATACACCGTAAAATGGTGACACAGCAGTAAAAAAATCGTAAAAATAGGGATTTTCATAGAAAAAAAAGCACCTTTTTGATGTAAATAATTTTTGGTGTTAACATGGTCCGATTTGAATTTTTTCCTTCTACGGAATGAAGAGCAAGCCTTCTTCTATCATACTCTGAGTTTTGGTCAACTTGTGCCGCAGGATCTTGGAGGAAATAGTGTTAGTTGAAGGCTACCAAACCTGCCACACACAGACAGCTTCAGTTTTATATATATAGATAACACCCTTTATTATGGCCAACACAACATGCATGCATATGCACGCACACATACACACACATCTTATAATTTACTCAAATATACATTAAAAGGTATAATGCAAGAAAAATTAAAGTAAGCAGGAATGATTGAAATCATAAAGATCAAAATAAATAAGATGAATTGAGAAAAATCAAGATGACTTGAGAGGAAGATCAATAAGAACAAGATGTATTGAGAAGAGAATCAAGGATCAAAATGTATTGAGAAGATCAAAATGAACAAGATGAATGAAGAGGAAGATCAAGAAGAACATGATGAACTGAAGGGAAGATCAGAAAGAACTACATAAATTGAGAGGAAGATTAGGCTGAACCAGATGAATTGAGAGGAAGATCAAGAACAAGATTAACTGAGAGGAAGATCAAGTAGAACAAGATGAATTGATCGAAAGATCAAGTTCAAGAAGGATTGAGAAGATCGAGAAGGATATATTGAGAAGGAAGTCTAGGACAAAATGGATTGAGAGTATCAAAAAGAACAAGATGAGGTAGATCAAGATGAATGGAGAGGAAGATACACCAACACCAAAAAAAGAAAAAAAAGGAAAGAAAAGTGAGGGGAGTTATGAAGGTAAAAGTCAAGAGATCATGAAGAATAAGATGAGTTGAGAAAGGGATCAAGAAGAATAAAGTGAATTGGAAAGATCAAGAAGGACATGTGAAATAAGGAAGAAAATCAAGAGCAAATGGATTGAGAATATTAAGAGGAATAAGAAGAAGCGAGGAGATAAGGAAGAATTGAGAAAAGCAAGGAAAATAAAGAAAATTGAGAAGAAGATTAAGCTGAACCAGATGAAGTGAGAGGAAGATCAAGAAGAACAAGATTAACTGAGAGGAAGATCAAGTAGAACAAGATGAATTGATAGAAGGCTCGAGTTCAAGAAGGATTGAGAAGATCAAGAAGTATGGGATATTGGGATATATTGAGAAGGAAGTCAAGGACAAAATGGATTGAGAGTATCAAAAAGAACAAGATGAGGTAGATCAAGATGAATGGAGAGGAAGATACACCAACACCAAAAACTGAAAAATGAAAGTGATGGTGGGTTATGAAGGTAAAAGTCAAGAGATCATGTAGAATAAGATGAGTTGAGAAAGGGATCAAGAAGACTAAAGTGAAATGGAAAGATCAAGAAGGACATGTGAAATAAGGAAGAAAATCAAGAGCAAACGGATTGAGAATATTAAGAGGAATAAGAAGCGAGGAGATAAGGAAGAATTGAGAAAACCAAGGAAAATAAAGAAAATTGAGAAGAAGTTTAGGAAAAAATCAAGAAGAAAATTGTTTGAGATGAAAATGAAAAAGTCGTCTTCAGAAGGTCAAGATAAATTAAGATCGAGAAGAACTGTGATGAAAACAGACAGGAAGAAATGAAGTAAAAATATTACGATGCATGAAGAAGATTAATAAGAATGATCAAGATAAGGAAGGAGAAGATAACAAAAAGAAGAAGAAGAAGGAAGAGGGGAGGAGAAGAAGAAGAAGAAGAAGAAGAAGAAGGAGGAGGAGGAAGTGGGGAGAAGAAGGAGGAGGAGAAGAAGAAAAGGAGGGGGAGGGAGAAGGAGGAGGGGGAGGAGAAGAAGAAAGATGATGATGAGGAGGAGAAGAAGAAGAAGAAGGAGGAGAAGAAGAAGAAGAGAAGAAGAAGAAGAACAACAACAACAACACAGCAATGATGATGATAAACAACATCAGGGAAAAGACAAAGAAGGAAAAGAAAGATGAGAAAGGGAGGGAGAAGGAGGAGGAGGAGGAGAGAAGAGGAAAAAAGAGGTGGAGGGAAAAGAAGGAGAGGTGGAGGAGGAGGAAGAAGAAGAAGAAGACAGTGAGAAATAGAGTGATGTTAAATTAGAAAAAAAATGGGAGGAACTGTGAAATAGAAGAATAATAATGAAGAGAAAGCAAGGTAAGACTAGAATTAACAACCAGCCAACCAGTCAACAAGTTGACCAGCCAAGCATTTAAACTAAGTAACCAATTAAGCAAGCAAGCAAGTAGTTAATTAACTAATTAACCAACAATGCAGTCAACCAAAGTTAACCAAGAAGAATAAGATGGAACAGTTCTTTATCAGCTTCAAATGTAATAAGTATTAGTAGAGAGAAGTATTAGTAGAGAGACAGAGAGTGATAGAGAGGGGACAGAGTGAGAGGGAGAGACAGAGAGTGAAGAAAGAGAGAGAGAGAGAGAGAGAGTGAGAGAAAGAGAGACAGAGAGTGAGAGAGAGACAGAGAGTGAGAGAAAGAGAGAGTGAGAGAGAGAGACAGAGAGTGAGAGGGAGAGAGAGACAGAGAGTGAGGGAGAGAGAGAGAGACAGAGAGTGAGAGAGAGATTGAGCGAGAGACAGAGAGTGAGAGAAAGAGAGACAGAGGGAGAGGGAGAGAGAGGGAGAGGGAGAGAGAGACAGAGAGTGAAGGAATCAGAGTGAGAGAGAGAGTGAGTGAGAGAAAGAGAGAGAGAGGGAGAGAGACAGAGAGTGAGAGGGAGAGCAAGTTAGAGAGAGAAAGAGAGAGGGGAGAGAAAGTGAAAGAGAGCAAGATAGAAGGAGTGAGAGAGAAAGAGAGAGCGAGAGAGAGAGCAAGGTAGAGGGGGGGAAAGAGAAAGAGGGAACAAGACACAGGGAGAAAGAAAGAGAGAGAGAGAGAGAGAGAGAGAGAGAGAAAACAAGATAGAGGAAAAGCAAGAGAGAGATGGAGAAGAAGAGAGGCAGGGCAGAATGAAAGAAGGAAGAAATGTTTGAGTAAAAGAAAGAAAGGAATATGGCATAGTAAGATGGAGGCAGCTGGAAGCGATCTCACAGCTGAAAATCGAATTAAAGGTTATTTTATCACATTATACTGAGAAAGCTTGCTAGTAGGTCAAATGGTTATGACATCAGA
>NC_043010.1:52851440-52871735 GCF_006345805.1 Octopus sinensis | reverse complement strand
GCTGCATAAGGTTCAGAAGTGGGGGGGGAGGGGGGGAGAAGGTGCAGATATTGAGTAAGAGTAAGCGGAAGAGAGGGGAGAAAGGGGCAGGGGAGAGGTAGCGAGAAAGAGAGATGTGTGTGTATAAGTGTGTGTTTGCACGTGTGTTTGTGTGTGTGTTTTAAAATAGATGGTCTTAGACAGCAAGCGATTTTAAGAAAATAAGATACAAATACACACACACACATACATATATATATATATATATATATACACATATACATAGGTATACACACACATATATATACATGTACTCACATATATACACACATACATACATACATACATATATATATATACACACACACACATACATATATACATATGCATACACACACACATATATACACACATACATGCATACATATACACACATACATACACAAAGAAGAAAAGAGGGAGAGAGACAGAGAACCAGAGAGGGAGAGAGGTAAATATGATGTATGAGGAGAGGAAGGCAGCAGGCCATTGTGAAGGAGATTAACAGAATAAAATGTTTGCGCCTGTCAGTCAGTAGGGCATGGCTGGAGGTGGCTCAGGTGTATATTTAGGGAGGAGAAAATAAGTGCTGGGGGTGATAGATGGGTGGGTGAGTGGGGAAAGGTGTGTGAAGGCTATGACAAAGGACGAAAAAAATACTTCAGTGCTGTTGTTCAGCTCAGGTAAACACTGATGAAGTAGGCCTATGATCAAAGATGTTCCAGCCATGACCATCCTCTCTGTGTCTCTGTGTGTGTGTGTGTGTGTGTGTGTGTGTATCATCATCATCATTGTTTAACGTCAATTTTCCAAGCTGGTATGGGTTGGATGGTTTGACTGAGGACTGGCAAGCCAGTAGGCTACACCAGGCTCCAATCTGATCTGGCAAGGTTGCTACAGCTGGATGCCCTTCCTAACACCAGTCACTCCAAGAGTGTAGTGGGTGCTTTTACATACCACCAGCACAGGAGCCAGTTCGAGGCATTGGTTTGACCTGTACAGAGGTGCTTTTTACATGCCACCGATGGGAGCCAGTCGGGGGCATTGACCAGCACTGATATATATATATATATATATATATATATATATCTATATATATATATATATATTCATACGGGGTTGGACAAATAATGGAAGCACTGTAAAATTTCAAACAATTTATTTTAATATGGAGTAGGACTGCCTTTTTGGCAGTAATTACAGTTTGAATTCTATGAAGTATGGACTTGTACAAAGTTTGAAATGTTTCCAAAGGAACTTTTGTCCATTCATCAGTTAAAACATTTTCCAGTTCTTGTAGTGATGATAGTTGAGGATATCGGCTCCTTACTTATTTTTCTAAAATGCACCATAAATGTTCAATAATATTGAGATCTGGGGACTGTGGTGGCCAGATAAGATGTTCAAATTCACTAGAACGTTCCTTGTACCATTCAGTAACAACTTTAGCTGTATGAATTGGTGCATTATCATACTCAAAGATTGTGCTTCCCTGCGGAAACAGTTCCGCAACCATAGGATGAATTTGATCAGATAAAATGCTTAAATAGTCTTGACTATTAATTCTACCATGAAGGGAAACCATTAGGCTGGCAGATTTCCAAGATATAGCTCCCCAGATCATCACACATCCTGCTCCATGTTTAAGAGTTAGAAGAAGGCAGTCTGGGTCAAATGCTTCTTTTGGCTAATTTCACATGTATACTCGGCCGGTGGTCAGAAATAAGGTAAAGGATGACTCATCCGAGAATATAACATTCTTCCACTGCTCTAGGGACCAATAGGGCAATAGTGGAAGACAATTGTCCATGCTGTCACACAATGGGATTGAACCCAGAACCAGGTGTTTGGGAAACAAGCTTCTTATAACACAGCTATATATATATATATATATATATATATATATATTTATCTACACACACACACACATACACACACAGAGGCACAGACACGGTTGCATGGTAAGAAGCTTGATTCCCAACCACATGGTTCCGGGTTCAATCCCACTGTGTAGCACCTTGGGCAAGTGTCTCCTACTATAGCCTTGGCCTGACCAAAGCCTTGTGAGTGGATTTGGTAGACAGAAACTGAAAGAAACCTGTCATATATATATATATGTGTGTGTGTGTGTGTATGTGTGTGTGTGTCTGTCTGTCTGTCTGTCTGTGTGTGTCTTTGTGTCTGCATTTGTCCCCACCATCATTGCTTGACGACCAGTGTTGGTGTATTTACATCCCAGTAACTTAGAAGTGCAACAAAAATTTCCAATAGAATAAGTACTAGGCTTAGAAACAAGTCCTAGGGTTAAATTGCTTGACAGAAACACTTTGAGGCAGTGCACCAGCATGGCCACAATGAAACGACTGAAACAAGTAAAAGAAAGATCATCATAGAGTTCCATAACACGAAATGCATTTTCTTTCTGACCTCTATCCAATGTGGAGATCACCAGAAAAAAAATTGATTTTGCATTAAGGAACTCCATGTCATGTCTAGATTATCAGAAGTGCAATGTTTTCATTGCATAATCCGTCTTTTCCCCTTTGATATTTTTATTTGGGGAAGTTTGTTGATTTCTTGTGATTATCTGTGCTTCTCATTCACTCTCAGAAGCAATTTCCTCCAGATATATTTGCTTACTTTCACTTCTTGGAGCGAAGATGGCTTCAGCAAATCAAGGATTCGTTTCTTGTGGTATTTCGTATAATTTTCTTTATCCTTGTTGTTCAAATTCACATCATTGACCACTCTGAGCGATTTCTCTTAGCTCGTTTCTATCATGCGTGTGTGTATGTGTGTATATATGTGTGTATATGTATGTGTATATATATATAATATATATATATATATCAAAATTTAGAGGACAGACCACTAAAAGTGGACGGTCTATATCTATATAGGCTGTCCACTTTTAGTGGTCAGTCCTCTAAATTTTGTATGTAAAAAATTTTTAATCTTCGGATTTTTTAAGAATATGCTAGGCCTCTGGTTTTAATTGATTAATATCAATTTCTATATATATATATGTATATATATACATACATACATACATACATACATACATACATATATATTAATATATATATATACATGGAGAGACAGACAGACAGACAGAGAGATAGATATCTTTTGCTGTGGTAGAGGACAAACACAGACTTAAAGACACACACTCACACACAAACACACACACAACTGACTTCTTACAGTTTTTATCTACCAAATCCACTCATAAGGCTTTGGTCAGCTTGAGGCTATAGCAGAAGACACTTGCCCAAGGGGCTACACAGTGGGCCTGAATCTGGAACCATGTGGTTGGGAAGCTAACTTCTTACCATTCCCCATACCTGCCCCTATATATGTATATATATATTTATATAATATATATATGTATATATAATATATACATATATATATATGCATATATATATATATATATATATATATATATATATATATATATATATATATATGCATATATATATATGTATTCATGCACACACAGACACATATATATATATATATATAGTCCTTGTTTTGTTTTCACGTCCTTTTGCCATGGATCCTGTCAGACCTTCCAACCTGTCATCATGGAACATGGACATTAGATGATGAGATGATGATGATGATGATGTGTTGATGGTGGTGGTGGTTTTGGTGATGGTGATGATGATGATGTTGGTGGTGGTGATGGTGATGATGATGATAATGATGATGATGATGATGATGATGATGATGATGATTGAAGAAACACAAATGGTAGTGTGATTTGCTAGAAATTTAGCTGCTGCTTCCACCAGATCAGTCATGCATATGGTGGTTCCCTCTTTACATATGCATCTCTGGTGACTGAAATTATAGGCAATGCACTTTGATATTAGAAATTCTGTTTGCTGTGTGGAATCGGCACATTGTATGCGTAGAATATTCTATCAGCTATGTTGAATCAGCGCCATATAAGTGTAGAAAACTGCAGAATAATGACCCAGACAACTGACCGATCAGCAGATGTCTGAATACATCATTATGGTAATGCCTTTTTTTTCTTTTTTCCATCTATGTGACATATCATCTTATTGATGTTTTGATCCAGATCAGGCCTGTTCAAACAGATCAATGTTCAAAGGCAATTCATCTGTGATCAGTCTGCCAGTTTTTTTTCCTTTTCCTTTTCCTTTACCCACCCTTTCTTCAGGTCATAGTTTATGGTAGGTTATGTAATTTGAGGGAGATTAGGTTGTTATTTCAGGTAAATCAAACAACTACATAGAGATACAAGCTATTACCATCATATTATTATCTTTTTTTTTTGCTTGTTATTATTGTTGTTGTTAAGGCAGCGAGCTGGCAGAAGCGTTTCCATGCCGAGCGAAATGCTTAGTGGTATTTCATCTGCTGCTACGCTCTGAGTTCAAATTCTGCCGAGGTCAACTTTGCCTTTCATCCTTTTGGGGTCCATCGGCCCCAAACTTTTTTTCTGAGGAGCAAGTAAAGGATCCGTGTACAAGAATTGCCTGAAAACTATTTTGGGGTACTTAATTAAGTACCAGTTATGCACTGGGGTTGATGTATTCGACTTAATTTCTTTGTCTATCCTTGTTTTTCCCCTCTATGTTTAGCCCCTTGTGGGCAATAAAGAAATAAGAAATAAGAAACATTAGCATGCCAAATGAAATGCTTTGCAGAATTTCATCTGTATTCACGTTCCGAGTTCAAATTCTGCTGAGGTCAACTTTGCCTTTTATCCTTTTGGGGTCTATAAAATAAGTACCAGTGAAGCACTGGGGTTGATGTAATCAACTTAGCCACTTCCCCAAAATTGCTGGCCTGGTGTCAGAATTTGAAATCATTTTTATTGCTGTTGTTGTTGGTGGTGGTGGTGGTGGTGGTGATGAAGCAAGCTGGCAGAACCATTAGAATGCTGGGCAAAATGCCTCACAGCATTCTGTCCATTTTTAAGTTCCGAGTTCAAATTCCGTCGAGGACGATTTTAGCACAAGCACGCACACATGCACGTGCACACACACACACACACACACACACACACACACATGCATATGTTTGTATGTAAAATGTTGTTTGTTCCTTCTTGAGCCAAGCCTGGCTCATAAGGGCCGGTTTCC
Organism: Octopus sinensis; assembly: GCF_006345805.1. Lineage (NCBI taxonomy): Eukaryota > Metazoa > Mollusca > Cephalopoda > Octopoda > Octopodidae > Octopus > Octopus sinensis. The sequence continues at coordinate 52,866,597 of NC_043010.1, read as the reverse complement.
TGGTTTCTTTGGCGTATAGGTTCCTCACCTGGATGGGACGCCAGTCCGTCGCAGGTGAGCTGCAAGATGCAGGAGAAAAGAGTGAGAGAAAGTTGTGGTGAAAGAGTCAGCAGAAGTTCGCCATTACCTTCTGCCGGAGCCGTGTGGAGCTTTGGTGTTTCACTCATAAACACACACATTGCCCAGTCTGAGATTCGAACCTGCAATCCCTCAACCGTGAGTCCGCTGCTCTAACCACTAGGCCAGGTGCCTCCACTATGTAAAATGTAAGTATTGTAAAATGTGGCCCCGAGGATGGCAAATGAACATATAGAAAACAAGAAGAAATACACAAAGGATGGGGACATACTCACCCCCCTCATCAGTTATCGACCAAAAATCATCACCATTTCGACACGTTATCTGTGATATTGTTCAATCTGGTAGCATCAGTAGCAGAAACATGCTGGGGTATGAATGAGCAAACATGAAAGACAAAGTAAGACAAGAAAAAAAAAAAAAGAAAAGAAAGAAATGAAGTCTCTCGACTGATCTGTAAAGAGAAGTTATGAGGAAAACAAGAAAATATACATAAAATAAAAATGGAAGACAGTAATGATAAATAAAATAAATGACACAGATATTTGTATTCATAGAAAGCCTTTTGGCTATATGACAGAATTAAGACAAGACATGTGCAAAAGTAATGCTAATTGGAAAGAACGTGGTTTTTTTGGAGTTTGGAAAATAGATGAAGCAAAATAAGATAAGTTGAAGCAAACCATGAGATGAAACTAAATTTTAAATCTTAGACAGAAGCTGGAAAGAAAAAAAAAACAGAAACACAATGGACTGAGAAATTGGTTAAGCCATAACTGATGGATAGTGAAGGCACATGGCCTAGTGGTTAGAGCTGCAGACTCGTGGTCAAGGGATCGTGGGTTCGAATCTCAGATTAGGCAATGTGTGTGTTTATGAGCAAAATACCTAAGCTCCATGTGGATCCGGCAGAAGGTAATGTTGAACTTCTGCTGACTCTTTCACCACAACTTTCTCTCACTCTTTCCTCCTGCATCTTACAGCTCACCTGCGACAGACTGGCGTCCCGTCCAGGTGGGGAACCTATACGCCAAGGAAACCAAGAAACCGGCCCTATGAACCTGAACAGCTCTGCAGCTGGTCAGCTCCTTTCAAACTGTCCGACCCATGCCATCATGGGAAACGGACGTTAAACGATGATGATGAAGACGAAAATGGAATTAATACAAAATACAAGTGGCAATAATGGCAGTGAACTGATGAAGTTAGGACAAAGATAATGCCTTTAACTTTTCTTCCCAGCTCTCTGCTCTTCTAGTTCAAATTTCACCATAGTCAGTTTTGCTTTTTTTCTTTTTTTTTGGGGGGGGGTCAGTAAATAAAGATCCAGTTTAGTCCAGTCCAGTCCAGTCCAGGATGCAGGGCCAGATCAAGACCCATCAAAGCCCTAAACACTTAAAAGGTTTTGGTGATGTAATTTAAAATATATATTGATTTCAAATTTTGGCACAAGGCCAGTAAGTTTGGTGGCAGGGAAGTCGATTACATTGACCCCAGTGTTTAACTGGTACTTATATTATCAACCCATGAAAGGCAAAGTCACCCTCGGCAGAATTTGAATATGTAACGTGCCTTCATTGGTCAGTTCAAGTTAAGACAGTGTCATGTGACAACTTGCTAGGGCTGCCTGCTGGAGCCTGGCAGCAGGTATTTAAATGGAAATTTGACATGACAGTCAATCGCCCGCTGACACTCGTTGATGCTACATCGAAGAGGCCAGGGAAAAGAAGAAAGAAGACATGCACCCAACACCAGAGCTGAAGACACCTCCGAAAGGTGGGGGCCCGCCATGTCAAAACGGTAGAGGAGTAGGGGCCGAAACTGGACGAGGTTCCTCCTGATGATGTCTTGAGCTAACTGGATCCTATAAAGGATCTGTTGTGGTAGCAGACCACGAAACACAGTTGAAATTCCTTTCAAAATACAAACAATAAAAAAAAAACCATAGAACAAATTTTTATTTTTCAAAATGAATCAAAACTAACAGCAAGATGGAAAATAAAGTTTATATTTGTAGACTTCCATCTTATATTTGAAAAGTTTTCTCCTACTTCTTTTAATTGCAAAGTCTTTGATTAGATCCTCACTTTGACACCATGAACACAACGAAATTATATTTCTTATCACATAAACCACTTTAGCAATTTTAAAATGATTACTTTTGTATTGTAAACCATTTATCCTTTCTGTGATGCCCCTAGTACGTTCTTTTGCTTAATGGTTAATCCAGTGCTGTCAGGTTGAAAGATTGGCAAAATTCTGAGAGTATCAGACTGCTGTTTTGCATTATCTTTTCTTAGGGGTAAGTTCTGAGTTCAGATCCCTCCCATGTATTGATGGGGTCCCTTCCTTCTGTTCAATGTGTAATTGATCAACATGGGCATATCAGCTTCATAACCAGCATAAATAAGCCAGTAATGATAACAGCCAATGGACAACAATATGCTTGGACTTCGTTCAGAAATGGGACAAAGTGAAATACAAGGGGGGTGCTGAAAAGTTCCTGGCTTTAAGGGTATCGCGAAAGGCCTGGTCGGAGACCCAACTTTCTGAGTTCTTTAGCAGGGCTTAAAAAAACTGAAGGACTGCTGCAATAAGTTTGTGAATCCAAGATAGGAATATGTTGAATAAAATCATAATTAACTGATCCTACTGTATTTTCTTTTACTCAAAACCAGGAACTTTTCAGCATACCCTTGTATATATATATATATATATATATATATAATTGAAAGTTACAGAAAAACAAAAGCTGAAGACAGGTGTATTAGTTTAACGATCAGGAACGTGAGAAAATCTTTTACATTTTGAGCCTACGCTCTTCAGCAGAAAGGAACACAAGGAAATAAACAGTATATATATATATATATATATATATATAATATAAAAAAAGGAACCAAGAAGTGGAACGAAACGACGAATCGGAACGAACCTGATGCGGGGCGCTGTCAGACAATAAGGTGATAAATAAAAATATATGCATACATACAAACATATATGTACGTACCTACATCTACATGTATATATACATGCATATATAAATAATTATACGTGGGTACAGGACATCACAATATGACGTAGAAACGGAAAAAACAAAAAAACAAGAAAACGAAAAACAATTACAGGACGAGCTACACATATATATAAATATATGAGGGGGTACTGAAGAGTTACTGGCGTTAAGGGTATCACAAAAAACCTGGTTAGTGGCCTAACCATTCAAGTACTTTTTCAGGGTTTAGAAAAACTGAAGGGCTGCTGCAATGAGGGTGTGAATCCGAGAGAGGAATATTTTGAATAACATAATTAACTGATCGTCTTGTATTTTCTTTTACTCAAAGCCTGGAACTTTTCAGCATACCCTTTGTATGCTTGACCATAGATCTGATGACAGAATGACTAAAAGAGGGAGAGAATGAGAAGAAGTGGAGGGTTAGAGAGATGAGGTGAGGAGGAGATATTGCTGGTTGCCATAGAGACATGTAAATGAAGGTAAACTCACACCACACCAGAATGTTTTTATTGTTTTTCTTTCGTTTTTCTTTTGTGGCAGGGGGGGGGGGACGGGGGGGCTACTTTTGCCGTCCCCTGAGGCTCAGTAGAAGTCATGAAAGTGTTTACAGAGTGAAGCGGAATAGTTCTGTTGGCACCACAGATACTGGTGGTGGTGGTGGTGGTGGTAGTGGTGGTGACAGTGGCGGCATTGATGATGATGATGATGATATTGAGGATGGTAATGAAAGGGGGAGATGGGATGGTGTTGGTAGAAGTAGTGGTGGTGATGGTAGTACTGAAAGTACAAGTAGCAGCAGCCGCAGCAGCAGTAGTAGAGGTAGTAGCAGGAGAAGGAGGGGGAGTAATAATAGTAGCACTGCCGGTGGTGGTTGTAGTAGTAGTAGTAGTAGTAGTAGTTGTGATGCTGCTGGTATAAGCACGCACACACACACACACATACACACATTAGAGAAACAGTACTAACCAAAGTCTTCAATATGTTAACTAACATGTGTATGTGTGTGCATGCTTGTGTGTGTGTGCGCGCATGCTTGTGTGCGTGTGTGTATACACTTCTTTAGTGTATGTATGTGTGTCTCTTCTGATCAGGGAACCAACATCTATCTAGCTTATGCTTATGTCAGTGTGTGTGTATGCTTTTATACATGTGTGTGTGTGTTTATGCATGCATATCATCATCACCATCATCACCATCCTCCTCCTCATCATCATCATCATCATCACCTTCTTCATTGTCATCATAATCTTCCACCTCCTTCACCTCCTCTTCCTCATTACCTTCATCATCATCATCATCACCACCTCATCATCATCATCATCACCAACTTCATCATTGTCATCATCACCTTCCTCCTCCTCCATCTCCTTCACCTCCTCCTCTTCATTACCAACACCGGCACAGAGTCTGTGCTTCACAATCATGCTTTGCAACCATGCCTCACAACCATGCTTTGCATCCATATTTCACAACCACACTTCACAACCACACCTTGCAACCACGCCTTGCAACCATACCTCACAACCATGCTTTGCATCCATACTTCACAACCACACTTCGCAACCATGCCTCACAACCAAGCTCACAACCACACCTCACAACTACACCCGGCAACCATGCCTCGCAACCATGCCTCACAACCACACTTCGCAACCATGCCTCACAACCAAGCTCACAACCACACCTCACAACCACACCCGGCAACCATGCCTCGTAACCATGCCTCACAGCCACACCTCACAACCACAACTTCCAACCATGCCTCACAACTATGCTTCACAACTAAAAATGCTTATTGGTCAAATGACCGCTACACACTAGCTTTGGTTTTAGTTTAATTGGAACACCTTTGTTACTCCAGATGTTATTAAGCTTTCCTACGGACGTCCTTGCACTGTCCAATTCCTTTCTTACAAGTGGCTTCATTAGAGATTCAGATCCCAAAATACTTGTGCAGTACAATTGTTCAAGCCTCTCGCTGCTCAATCTGATGTTAACATTTACTTTCTCTTTTGCTGCCACCATGCCTCAGTCCACTCAGCTGTAAAACAAGTTCCAACAACAACAGCTAGGAAGTTAACCCTGTAAACTTGCTGACATCCCATTCATGACTAGGGATTGTTGTTATCTTAGTCACTTATACGCCATGGAAACTGAGTTAAACTCTGCATTTATGAATCCTAGGACTCATGACAGACATAACCTTATTCGTATCTGTGGAGTACTCGGCCACTTGCATTTAAAATACAATGAACCAGCTTTCCGATCAGCGAGTAGTGTGTTAATCTCAGTTACTTTCAATACCATGGAAACTGAGTTAAACTCTGACTTTACGAGTCCTATAACTCAAGACTCAAGGCAGACCTAACTTAACTTAACTTAAGTCTGTGGTGTACTCAGCCACTTGCATTTAAAATACAACAAACCAGCTTCCCATTCGGCAGATAGTGTAGTAACCTCAGTTATTTTCAATGCCATGGAAGCCAAATTAAACTCTGAACTCATGGGTCCTATAACTCAAGACACAAGGCAGACCTAACTTAACCTCAGTCTGTGGAGTACTCAACCACTTGCATTAAAATACAACAAACCGGTAGTTCAGTCGATGAGAAAAGTAGACTACTCATAATGAAAACCCACAGCGGTTCCTCTTGTTATTGTTGCTATGTGTACAGGGGAGCCATGTTTGTTTAAAGCCAGAGAGATTAAAGAGCAAGTAATTGCACAGATATAGAAGATTGTCACAACATGCAGTGCTGCCATCTATATCAACAAAGAAACTGGATGGCAATGGTTGTGGTGGTACTGGTGGTAGCGGTGTTAGTGGTTATGGTGTCGGTGGTGGTGGCGGCAGCAGCAGTGGAGGGCAGCGTTTATTTGCTGGACTCAAATTGTTTCCTCTTTTTTTGACCTTTAGTTTTAAGAGACACAGAAATTTTTACTGCTTTTTCTAGCAGGCCAAGCAACCATATAGAGGCCTTCTTTGAATGTTTCCTTGGTGATGGTGGTGGCGTGGCTGCAGCAGCAGCAGCAGCGGTGGTGGTACTAGTGTTGAACTGGTGCTGGTAATGGTGGTGGTGGTGGTGGAGGAGGAGGAGGAAAGGTATTTTTGTTTCTGTTTCATTGTCCTGTTCAGCCCTGCCCAGATCAGCCCTGATCGATTTAATCTAGTGCTTTCCAGTAATGACCATCCCATCTTAATTGTCAACATTGACTATTGTTTGACAGGGCTATAACCCAAATTGTTTCCCCCCACATATCTCCCCCACTGCATTTTAAGACCGACAGGAATTTCGCTGTTCTTTCTAGCACACCAAACAACGACATAGAGGTTTCTCCTGGAGTTTCTCTAATGGTGGTGGTGGTAGTGGTTGTGGTTGTAGTGATGGTCATGGTGGTAGAAATGACAGTGGTGGTGGCAGCTGCGGTGGTGGCTGTAGCGGTGGTGGTAGTGGTGGTGGTGGTTGCGGCAGTGGCAGTGGTGGTAGTGGTGGTGGTGGTGGTGGAGATGTTTGGGTTAAAGAGCTGTAAAGTGATTAGCAGGGAGCCACAAACATGTCAGTTTGAATCTCTTGCTCATTGGACTCTTCTCCTGTAACCCATATACCCTTTCTGCCACCCTATGCACGCTTCTTCTAATTCTCATCTGCTCGCTCCCTTCTCATTAAAAACCCCACAATCTTCATACACACATTAATTGCATCCCTGATCAAGTGATTACCTGCAACATAACATTGACTTTTGATACACAGACAGGCACATACAGGTGTTCCTTTATATCAGTTTGCTCTGTATATCTTATTTCTTTACTGCCCACAAGGGGCTACACACAGAGGGGACAAACAAGGACCATAAAACAGATTAAGTCGACTATATCAACCCCCAGTGTGTAACTGGTACTTATTTAATCAACCTCAAAAGGATGAAAGGCAAAGTCGACCTCAGCGGAATTTGAACTCAGAACGTAAAGACAGAGAAAATACTGCTAAGCATTTCACCCAGCATGCTAACATTTCTTATTTCTTTACTGCCCACAAGGGGCTACACACAGAGGGGACAAATAAGGACAGAAAAACGGATTAAGTCAATTATATCGAAACCAGTGCATAACTGGTACTTATTTAATCGATTCCGAAAGGATGAAAGGCAAAGTCGACCTCGGCGGAATTTGAACTTATAACATAAAGACAGGCGAAATATCGCTTAGCATTTCGCCCAGCGAGCTAACGTTTCTGCCAGCTCACCGGCTTTAAATTTTTTTGAAGGTGGCAAGCTGGCAGATGCTCTGTATATCTGTCTGTATATCTCCTTACCTATCTATCTATCTATCTAGCTAGCTAGCTAGCTATCAATCTATTTATCTATCTATTTATCTATCTATCTATCTATCTATTTATCTATCTATCTATCTATCTATTTATCTATCTATCTATCTATCTATTTATCTATCTATCTATCTATCTATCTATTTATCTATCTAATCTATCTATCTATCTATCTATTTATCTATCTATCTATCTATCTATCTATCTATCTATCTATCTATCTATCTATCTTTATATCTATCTATCTATCAGTCTATCTATCTATCAAACCCTATTAATGCTCATCTTTCTCTCTCCCTATCTATCTATTTATCTGTTCCACTGTGTATGACCTTGGGCAATCTTCTTGGCTTATGAGTAAATTCTAACGATTTTCCTAGGGAAAAAGAAGGGTTATTTCCCCATGAATTGACATTAGCCATTGCTGAAGTGTGTAAGCTATGCAAATTAGTTTCACCCAGGTCAATACAGAGGACTTTAAGCTATCTATATCAAAAGCTCTGTTATATACAACACTTGCTAAGTTACCACAATCAACAATAGGGATATAGATGTAATAATGCATACCAAAGAAACCCCACTTTGATAAAGGTTCACCCTGAGTCAAACCAACAAATCCAGAAGGCTCCTCTGATGCTGCGATGGGGCATTCCATATCTCCAACTTCATAGGCCATTTTATACAAAACATCCTTTCTAAGAAATTTCTTTCAACCTGCTTTGGCCCACATAGAGATGACTCGTGTCCCATCCAGGAGGGGAATTTATATGCCATAGAAACCAGGGAACTGGGCCCTTATAAGTCGACATGACATGAGAAGGTCACTTTTCCTTTTACGTAAGGCATATCTAGAGGTGCGAATAGCCTTACTCTGGACAGGCTCAGAAAAGACCTCATCCACACTCCTAACTTCCTAGGGCTCAGCATTACTATAGAGACTAACCCAAATATGGTTAATTTCTTAGATGTACTTCTGGCTCTCATTGCTTAAGTATTCTAGTGTGTCAATATTTTAACAAAATGATTGTACCTTTTTTTAATTAAAATGTTACTTTGTAAATTAAAATCAAATAACTTTTAATATTCAAATTGTATCCTTAGCTGTAATATTTTAAGCAAAAATTTTCTTGTTCTCTACTTTACCAGATGTAATAAATTGTCCTGAACTTTTCCAAGTGTATTAGCTTGTCCTGTAATTCCCCAGATTTATAATCTAAAGAATATTATTTCTCTTGCTTGCATTTTCCCATGTAATCCATGCTTTTTCCAGGCTATGCTATTATGCTAATTAATAATGTATCAATTAGCAGTATTGTTGATAATTTTTTTTCCTTACCTTAATGACACCGGTGACATATATTAAAAGTCCCCTTATAGAACTATATCCATAAAAAAGTATAGAATTATATTATCACCCTCAAATCTGAGAAACAAACACTCATAGCTTTTTCTTTTAAAACTTTGTTGCATGAGATTAATACAATGAAATTCTTCGAATTGAGCTCTATCATCTAAGCTTAATTCAAATATAGTTTGTTTTTAAAATAAAAAAGTTAATAATATTTTAATCCAGTTTTTTTACCTTACTTATCACAACTATTTTGATACAAATTTTTGTTGCATGGGACCAAAAATATGGAATTCTTCATGCTTTCTTCTATCATTGAAGTTAAGATAAATATAATTTGCTTTTAAAATGAAAAAAAGTTATTAGATCTAAACTTGATTGGTGGCGTTACTTGCTACAAATTTTGATGCAAACTTTTTCCTACTGGATCAAATCTTGTTTTTTTTTTTAATGCCAAAATGTAGCTAGGGACCAGCCCTCTTGAAAAATGTTAATGGTTTTCAATTTGGTTAAGAACTGAATTAGCGACATGCCCTGGAAGATACTGCGTGCGAATAAATTGCAGCCTTAAGAATATTATTCAACTACTGCCGTAGTTGAATGATATACATACACATATACATAAACTAGCTTCTTTTAGTTGCAGTTCCTATATGCACACTAAATCTTTTGAAGAACTCACTTGCCCAAGATACTGCGCTGTGGGTTTGAACCTGAAGCAATGTGGTTGCAAAGTGAAGTTATTAACCACACATCCATGCCTGTACTTATGCATCCACTTTCCATCCTAACTTGGAAACTGTAAAAAGAACAATGACAATGACTACGATATATATATTATATATATATATATTATATATATATATATATATATATATATATATATATCACACACATATATATATACCTATATATATATATATATATATATATATTATATATATATATATATATATATAATATACATGCATATATATATATATGTCTAAATATATATATATATGCCTACACACATATATATATATAAACATACATACACGCATCTATACTTGTATATATATTTGTAGATGTATGTGTGTGTATATATGTTTATACATATACACATACACGCATACATGCTTACATACATACATACATACAAACATACATACATATATACATATATATATATATATATATATATATGTTTATACATACATACATACATACAAACATACATATATATATATATATATGTTTATAAACACGCACACATATATGTACACATATATATATATATATATATAGTCATAAATATATTTTGATGGAAACTTTCCCTGAATATAAAGGTGTGTGTGTATGTATGCATGCATGCATGCATGCAAGTGTGTGTGTGTGTGAGTGCTTGTATGCACACGTAGGCATGCGTGCGTGTGTATGTGCCTGCATGCATGTGTACAAAAAAAAAAAATCAATACTGTCATCGCCACACCACTACCACCACCACCACCATCAACAGCAGCAGCAGCAGCATCAGCAGCAGCAGCATCCTCACGCTCATCCTAATTAAACTCTGACATCAATTGCAAAGGTATTCTCCTGTCACCACTCCTTGCCAATTCTAAAACCCCCCCCCCCCCACCCCCCCACCCCAAATGCAACTGCTTCCCCACCCACTCCCGCATCCTTCTCACCGCCACTGACGATGAACATTTCGTCGTGTTCCTGTAACAATAGTCTCCCCTTGCATTCCAAATGTTTTCCCTTTTTTTTTTTGTTTTTTATTATTATTCTTTTTTTTTTTTTTTGCTCTACTCCCAATACTACCATTTCCAAGACCACCGTCATATCCATTATCATCACCGGCACCACAAACATCACCTTCATCATCATCATCATCATCATCATTGCTATCATCATCATCATCATCGTGATCATCATCATCATCATCGTTATCATCAACTTCATCATCATCATCATCATCATCATCATCGTTATCATCATCATGATCATCATCATCATCATCATCATCATAGTCATTCTCAGGAAGTGCCTCTATGCAGGTTCTTGACCTGCGTAGAAATAGCAGCTAAATTTCCTCATCGGATCCTCATTTTATTGACTTAAAACAAAAACAAAAAAAAAAAAAACAAAAAAAAACAAAAGGGAAAAGTGCGCTAGACATTTCAGACATTACAGCAGAGTCCAGGTTATGCTGTTTCTCAATAAAATAGGGGGTGGTGCTCATGATTGGGATGTCTTCGATTGTAGTTTTACGTAATCCTGGTTAATCTGGTGCTAAACATAAAAAAACACAACACCATCATCATCATCATCATATTATCATCTTCAACAACACTTCACACCCATCACTACCCTTATATATATATACAATACACACACATGCACATATATGTATATATATATTAAATATTATATAAATGTATTTTATATTTATATATGTATGTAGATTATATATATCTGTATGTATATATACATACATATATATATATATTTATATATATAAATATATAATATATATATATATATGTATTATATATGTATATTATTATATATTATGTTCATATGTATAGTATATTATATACATATATATATATATATATGTGTGTGTGTATATATATCATATATTATATATATATAAGTACATTATTCATATATATATATATATATATATATATTATAAGTGCCTATGTTTCATACCATTGGCATTGGCACAGTCATCACCACCAGAATCATCATCATCATCATCATCATCATCATCGATGCCTTCACTATTGTATCTACTAATAATGATAGCCTCCTCATCACTGCCAACGAACAGCATCTATCACGATCAGTGTACGTGTATACACTCCAAGCACCCTCCACCCCCATCGTCTACCTTGTTGTCCTCATCAACATCACCACCACCACCACACCACCACCACCATCATCACCGTCGTCGTCATCATCGTCGTTAACATCACCGTCACCAAATCTCTTCTGTCTGTTTCCTCATCACACCTTCATCGCCACCGTCCCCTGCTGCCTCGGCGATGGCATGCTCAGTTAACATCACAGCCATAGCTAGCTCTCTCTCTCTCCTTTCTCTCTCTCCTTTCTCTCCCCCTCTCATTCTACCTCCATTCTTCTTTCTCTCTCTTTCTTCATCTCATTCAGTCATTTCTATGCCCTTCCTTTCCAGCATCACTATCACTATTGTCATCATCATCATCATCATCATCAGTGTCATCACCATCATCATCGTCATTAACTCCATCCCATCCACCAACACCATCACCATCACCATCACCATCGCCCTTTTTCTCCACCTACTGTCAATAGCGGCAGTGACTACTACCACTACTACTGCTGCTGCTTTTACTACTACTAAAACCACTGCCACTGCTGATGCTACTACTACTACTACTACTACTTCGACTCCAGCTTCCTTCCTTGCAGACACACACACACACACCATTTTTTTGTTTTCCTCTTGCTCAGTTTCCTCCCACTCACAATCTCTCTCTCTCTCTCTCTTTGCAAATTTATGACTGCTACATACCCTCCTACCTCTCCCTCTCTTTCTCTCTCATACTCTCTCTCTCTTTCTCTCTCTCTCTCGCACTCACACACTCCCTGATTCTCCTTCCTCTCCCTCAGCCAGCTCTCAGTTTTGCCTTATCATCTCTTTGTTTCACACACACACACACAGATACACTATGCTCAGATATGAATGCTTGCATGCATGTATATGCATGTGTGTACGTACGTATGTACGTATGTATATATATGTGTGTGTTTGTGTATGTGTGTGTGAGCGTATGCATGTATGTATGTATACATTTATATGTGTCTGTATTTATATGTAGTTATATATATATATATGTATGTGTGTATATATACTTATAAGTTGATATATATATATATGTATATATGTGTGTGTGTGTGTGTTTATTTATGGATATATCTGTATATATATCTGTGTGTATCTATATATATACGTTTGTGTGTATATATTTGTATGTATGTATGTGTGTGTGTGTGCATCAATATTAAAAAATTACACACACGCACACAACAACATATGTATGTATCTATGCATGCAGATATTTGCATGTACATGCATTTCAATGCTTGCATTGACGTGCAACCACATGCATCTGTATGTAAATGCATGCATGCCTGGGTGTGTGTGTGCATGTATGTGTGTGTGTGTGTGTGTGGTGTGTGTGTATTGCTGGTCTTCTCTTACTGATTACATTAAGGGTGTACTTCAACCAATCAGAGTCAAGAAACTAAAGGACAAAGGCAGCTGTTTTTGGATGGTGGATAGTTTAAGACACATTTCCCAAATGGTGTGGATAATTTTTGTGTGTGTGTGTGTGCGTGCGTGTGTGCGCATGTGTGTATGTGCATGTGGTTGTATGTGTATGCACATATATATATATACACACAGACATACATGTATACATTATATATATATGAATATATATATCATATATATTTATATACATATACATATATGTATATATTATATAAAAGGGTACAAACGTATGTATATATATATATATATATATTATATATATATATGTATATATTTATATAAAAGGGTACAAACGTATGTATATATATATATGATAGCACTCTCTGTGTACATATATATATATATGTATGTATGTATGTTATATATGTATATATTTAGAGAAATGGATAGAGAGATGAAAAATGTAGTCACATACAGAAACACATACCCACACATACACATCTACACGCATGTCTATACACATACACATACGCACATATAACATGTGTACATGTATTTTACCACATTATATAAGTAATTTACAATATATATATTATATGTGCTATATATCAAGCTATGACTACAATATATATATGTATATCAGTCATATGATGTTATAATATATATATATAAATAATATGAATTTATTTATATTGAACAAATATTCTAAAAGTTTAGTTTGCTTTAGTTGTCATCATCATCATCAGCATCACCATCATCAACAACGTACCTGTTTTTTTTCTTTCCAATTTTTCCATATTATTATGATTCTTTTGACCTTGTGACAAATACACAAATTTTATGTATGTGTGTGTGTTTACATACCTATGTATGTATGTATGTGTATATATATATATATATATATGTGTGTGTGTATGTATATATATTTCTGTATATATATATATATAGATATATATATGTATATATATTTATGTATGTACATGTATGCATATATATATATGTATTTATATACATATACATATATGTACATATATATGTGTATGTATATGTATATATGCATTTATATATATATATATATAGATATATGGATATATATATATCTATATAGATATATATATGCATATATACATATATGTATGTATATATATATATACTCGCTCTTTAGAGTTTACTTTTATTATTAATAACATATTTTATTTTTATTATTATCATTATTATTATTATTATTATTATTATTATTATTATCACCATTATTATCATTTTTTATTATTAACCATCATCATCATCATCGACACTATTTTCATTATTATTAATATTATTATTATTATTATCATTATTTATTTATGTATTTATTTACTTATTTATTTATTGAATCTGTATGTGTGTGTGTGTGTGAATGAAGAAAATTCTGAAGAAGCAATTAAAGAAATACCTAAACAAATATTCGAAAGAGGCACATCAAGCTAGACATTTTCTCTATTGCAACTTCCACTCCTATCAAAAAATTGTAACTAAGCAATAATAATAATAATAATAATGATGATAATAATAATAATAATAATGATAATAATAATAATAATAATAATAATAATAATAATAATAATAATAATAATAATAATAATAATAATAATAATGATAATAATAATATTAATAATAATAATAATGATAATGATAATGATAATAATAATAATAATGATAATAATAATAATAATAATGATAATAATAATAATAATAATGATAATAATAATAATAATAATAATAATAATGATAATAATAATAGTAATAACAATGTCGATGATGATGGTGGTAATGATATTATTATTAGTAATAATAAGACTAATTTCATTTATTTGCCGGAATGATGAAGGTTGAGGGGGGACATAAAAATGTGTGTGCAGGGGGGTGGTTACATATAATAATGAAATGATAAAAAAATTTTTTTAATTTTAAAATGTTGATGTTGATGATGGTGATGATATTATTAACAATGATGGTGGTAGTAGTAGTAGTAGTAGTAATAATAATAATGATAATAATAAATAATGATGATGATGACGATGACGACGATGACGATGATGATGATGGTGATGACGATGATGATGATGATGATGATAATGATAATTATAGTGATGTTGATAAGACAAAGA
>NC_043010.1:52823940-52848940 GCF_006345805.1 Octopus sinensis | reverse complement strand
GTCAAAGATGATCTCAGTGGGATTTGAACTAGTAGTAGTAATAGTAGTAGTAGTAGTGATGCTGATGATGATAATATTATTAACAACAATAACAATAATAATAATCATAATGATAATAGCAATAATAATAATGATTAAAATAATAGTAATAATAATAATAATAAATAATAATAATAATAATAATAATAATAATAATAATAATAATAATAATAAGGGTTTCTTTTATTGGCCACGGGGCCCACGATATGAGGACTACAGCAAAAGAAAAACAACAACAAAAACAATAATAATAATAATAAAAAAAAAAAAAAATAATAATAATGATGATAATAATTGATACAAATAACAACAATAATGATGATGATCATACTAATACAAAATAATGTTCAACAACCACAACAATAATAATAACAGCAATAGTAATGATGATGATGATGAGAATAATAATTTCTAATTTAGGCACAAAAATAATAAACAATGTTTAATAATGATGATGATGATGATGATAACAGTTACAATGATAATGATGATGATGATGATGCTAGTTTCTAATTTAGGCACAAGAATAATGAATACTGTTTAATTATAATTATAATAATAATAATAATAGTGATAATCGTAATGATAATAATAATATGATGATGATGGTGGTGGTGATGATAATAATAATAGTAATGCCAATAATGATGATGATGACGATGATAATAATAAAAAATGATGATAATAATAATAATAATAATAATAATAATAATAATAAATATTTTCTGAAATTTTCATATAAAAAAGATATTGTTCAATAACAATATCAGCGTTAATAGTAAATGACTTTGACGATTATAAAGACGGTGATGTTGGCAGTGATGATGATGATGATGATGATGATGATGATGATGATGGTGATATCAAGAAAACAAAAAAAAACAACAAATAAATAAAGATAAAAGCAGGTACCACCACCAACACCAACATCAAGAACATTATCAATGCCAACGTATTAGATGGCAGACAAAAATTTTTTACTGCCATTCGTCGTAATACTTCTAGCGTTACTGCTACTGTAGATACTACTGCTGCTGCTGCTACTACTACTACTACTACTACTACTACTACTACTATTATTACTACTATTACAGTGGCAACTGCTGCTGCTGCTGCTGCTAAGGCTCCTATTGCTACTGACGCTTTAACTACCACTACTACTACTACTGCTAACACTACTACTACAACTACTACTACAACTACAATTATTACTACAGAATGGCAGACTATAGGATATAATGCCAGTGAAGGTAGGCACTCTTGTTTTAATCTTGCTCAAAACACACACAATATTCAGATGGATTATTTATATATACAGATTATACACACCTTTATTTATATAGATTTACATATACCCTATTTTTTAATGTTATTTTCATACACACAAATGTTCATATGTTTTTATTCATATATATAAATACATACATATATACATACATATATATATATATATATATATTTATATATATTTATATTTATATTCATATTTATATTTTTATATATATATATAGATTGATGGATAGTTATAATTATTTATGTTGCATCTGTGTGTTTTATTGTATATTGTTCTCATATATATTTATAATTTCACTCACACATATTTGTGTGTATTGTAGGCTAGTGATCTGTCCGTATACATACTTACATACGTCTAAGGTAGCTTATACATGTGGCTTGTTTATTTTTCAGTCTACTTTTACTTTCATTATTCGCTTAACTTGGAGGGCATTTTTCTGTTCCCGTTGACTGTTTATTCTTGTGGCTGTCTTTGATGCCTTTTTGCAAATGTATTCCTCTACTGAATTCCTTATTTCATACGCTATTTACTCAACTGCCTATTCATCTGTCTATCCACCTAGCAATGTAATTAAATATATTTATATACATACATATATCTATATCTATCCATCTCTCTATATATATACATATACATATAGATAGATAGACAGACAGACAGATGGATAGATCAATAGGTATTGTGATTTACGTGATTTACTGTTCTCTTTTCTTGTATAGATATTCATGGTAGTCTTCTGTGATGGTTGTTGTTGTTGTACTCATTCTACACCATTGCTGCTCTTATAGTTGTTCTTGTTTTTGTTAGTGTTGGTGTTGATGGTTCTAACTGTCGGATATGGTTCTTAGTCTGATAATTATCTTCATTATACATACATACATATATACATACATATATATATATATATATTATATATATATATATGAAGTTGTTGTTCTCTGTTGAATGTTCACCATTTCGGTACTTTTAGCTGATGTTATCATCTTTGTATATGATGCATAGAAATATACATACATATATGTGTGTATATATTCTTTTTATTTTTCATTTGTTTCAGTCGTTTGACTGCTGCCATGCTGGAGCACCGATTTAAATATATTTATATATATATATTAATCAGCCGAAATTACTACGATGATCCGGTTCTTGACTGAAGACTGAGGGTTTCGAATGTCTTGTCCATGTTTATTGTACCGTCTTCTAAGAGTTATACGTTCTTGTCCATGTTGTATTTTTCTACATACCTTATATATATATATATATATATATATATATATATAGATAGATAGATAGATAGATAGATAGATAGATAGATAGATAGATAGATAGATAGATAGGTAGATAGATAGATATAGATATAGATATAATATATACACACACACACAAACACACATATATATAAATATATGTGTCGATATGTCAGTATATATACACATATACATATATATGTGTGTGTATGTATCAATATATATATATATATATATATATATACACACACACACATATACATGTATATATGTTTCTTACATTTATATATGCACATATGTGAGTGTGTGTGTGTATAACCAAATACATGCAAAAATGCATGCATAGATGCTTACACACTGTGCACATAGATTGCTAGAGAAGGTGGTTGACTAGTGCAGTGGTATGTTGTTGGCAAACTGAGACTGCGACCCGGTTTTAATATGCATTCTGGTGCCATTTCCATTTTCTCTCTTTTACTGGTTGTAACTTTAAGAATATCACAAACACTACAGCTTCCAAATTAAGATGCTATGACAATTGGAAATTCTTTAACAAAGTAAAGAAAAGTGAAAGAAAAAAAATTCCTTGTTTTTCTTTTGTCTAATCTTATCATTATACAACTCTATCATCTATTTATCAACCAATCTCTCTATTTCCTTATATGCAAGAGTGTGCTTGTACATGCACACACATAGATATATTTATTTATGGCTATGTATGTATATATACATACATAGCCATATATATGGCCTTATATATGTATATAGCCATACAGAAATATCTCTCTATATATACATGCATGTTATATACATCCATATACGTACATATATAATATACATGTATTGATGGATATATTTATTTATGGTAATATATATATATATTTATATACATATATTTAATATTTATACATACATATATATATATATATATATATATATTATATATATATATATATATATTTATATATACACACATACATGTATACATATGTGAGAGCAAGCTGTGTTCAGTGTAGAAAACACGTAGTATTATTGAAATGAATTTGAATTTAAGCTTGAAATTCTTCATCCAGGACTAGGTCCACGGCGTGAAGAGTGGCTACCAGAGAAATCCAAGGCGAATTGATATGGAGGTCATGATGCAGATAAACACATATTAGGCTTGACACATATATACTTACATACTTACATACATTCAAACACGCATACACACACACACACAGACACATACACACACATATATATATATATATATATTTTTATATAAACACGTAATGAGAATTATTAAATTTGCGATTTCAGTTTTGGTAGTTTTTGGTTTGTTTATTCAGTGACTCCAAAAGACATTATTCCAAATTCCAGGTTCTATACAACCGACCGTTTGATTCCAGTGCCATAGAATTAATAGATTTTGGAGAAAATAGTTCAGTTGCAACTTCTACTCTTTGAGAAATATCATTTTATATGTAGTCTTATGTCGACTGTCCAATTGTCTATATGCGTATGCATGCATATATGAATGTGTGTCTGTGTGTGTGTTATGTGTTTGTGTGTGTAGATATGTAGGTAGGAATGTAGGCATGTATGTATATATGAAAAAATGTATAAACAAACGACAGTGTATATTGAATGTAAAAACAAATGGGAGACAAACCACACACCAAATTTGTATATATATGTATATATATGATATATATGTATGTATATATGTATGTATGTATGGATGTATGTATATTTGTATTCTCCAATTCTAACAGCTAATGAAATATATGTACATGTATATATGTTTCGATGTAGATATATAAATATAGACAAAATAAATTATAGTTATTTTGATATAAAAGTAATAAAATATGTCTTTTATTTATACATTGATACTGGTTAATATATATTTACTTTTGTATATTTGTGCATATATATTCGTATATATATATATACACACACATATATATGTATGTATGTGTATATATATATATATATATATATATATATATATGTGTGTGTGTGTGTGTGTACATATATATATATATATATATAATATATATATATATATATATATACATATATATATATATACAATCATATATTTATGAATGCATATACATGCATAAATATATGTGTGTGTATTGATGCTGATATATAAATGCATATTTATATATACATATGTATGTATGTATAAATGTATGTATGTATGTATGTAGTTATGTATGTATGCAGTGCATGCATATATGTAGGTATGTTTGTATTCATATATGTTTGTATGTATGTATATATATATGTGTGTATGTGTGTACGTGTGTTTGCGTGTGTTTTTGTCTATATAAATTAAACTCTGACCAACCCATGCAAACATGGAAAAGGCAAATTGAACATTAAAACAGTATACACACACACACACACATGCATACACACACATGCATGCCGAGAAAGATAGACAGCTTTATATGTATATAGATTAATTTATTATTTATAGATATTATATTATATCGTTTAAATAATACATGTAACTCCTGCCAAATATGTTCAGTGCCGCTTTCTTTTATTTGTCCACTCACTCAAAACATATGTATATATGTATGTATGCATGCATGTATGTATAATCCATAAGCACCTGGCCTTGTTTATCCAACCCTTTTATGTAGACAAACCGTATACGGAACAACTGTTTTTCATTCAGCCCTTTTCCTTAAAAGCAAATAAAAATCACAGTGATTTGATTTGTTGAACATTTGAATACTATTTCTAGCTTATCAAGTTATCATTTTGAGGCTTCTTCAATAACTTGTAGTTGTTGTGTTGTGTCCCTTGGCAACTGTCTGCCATATTTCCCCTCTGGCTTACATTTTTATTACAAGACCGATAGAATTCAAGGGATGACAATTCTTGGTATTTAGGAATACTGAGTTCTCTACTATAAGAATGAATTGTTATTGTTCTACATTATTATTATTATTTATTATCATTATTAATATTATTATTTTTATTATTGTTATTATTATTGTCTGTCTTTGTATTGTCCTCCCCATAATTCAGACTAGTGGCAAATAAAAGAAATAATAATAATAAGAAGAAGAATCATCATCATCATCATCTGGTTACTGTTCTCCTTTATGTAATACCATATAATATTCTCCCCAATGTTTTGCAAACGCTTTAGTAGTTAGTACAGAAAGTATCCTTATTATTATTATTATTATTATTATTATTATTATTATTATTATTATTACTATGGGATATCTATTAATGTGGCTTTATCGTTAGTTTGTCTCTCACCCTTTTATAATAATAATAATAATAATAATAATAATAATAATAATAATAATTCTTCTTCTTCTTCTTCTTATTATTATTATTATCATTGTTGTTATTATTATTATTATTATCATCATCATCATCATCATCATCATCTATTTAATGCCTTTATCCTTATTTTTTTAATCATAATTATCACCATCATTTTCATCATTATTATTATTACTGTTGTGGTTGTTGTTATGATCGTTATCATTATTATTATTATTATCATCATCATCATCATCATCATCATCATCATCATCATCATCATCATCATCATCATCATCATCATCATCATGGTTGCAAGCTGGCAGTGTTGTTACTGCGCTGGGCAAAACACTTCATGGCATTTCACTCATCTTTATGTTCTGAGTTCAAATCCTGCTGAGGTCAACTTTGCCTTTCATCCTTTTGGAGGTCGATGAAATAGGTACCAGTTACATACTAGAGTTGATGTGATCGACTGGCTCCCTTCCCCAAAATTTCAGGCCTTGTGCCTTTAATAGAAAGGATTATTATTATTATTATTATTTATTAATGTTTTTGTTGTTAATAACTAACCCTCTAATTATTTTTCTTTATTATTATTATAACCACCACCACCATCATCATCATCATCATCATCATCATTATCATTTGGTTATTAAGGGGTCTTCATTGTTAATGTGTATTTCAACCTGATACTCTTTGCAAATTCCTCCACCTCCTCCACTGTTTCATGTTTGTATTTGTATTTCATCCTTATGTGTTTCCTCCATGTCATAGGTCATTGTTCATAAATAATAACGGGTCAAAAAAAAAAATCTATATTTATCATTAAATTCGTTGAAGCATGAAATAAAATACCTTGCAGCATTTCCTTTACCTCTGCATTCTGTGTTCAAATCCTGCTGTAATACACTTTGCTTTTCACCCATCTAGGTTCGATAAAACATGATATCAGTCAAGCACCGGGGTTGGTTTTTATTGATAGTATCTGCCCCTAAAATTTACTGGCTTTGTGCCTAAATCAGAAACTTTTATTGTTACTGTTGTTTATCATCATCATCATCATCATCATCATCATCGTCATCATCATCATCATCATCATCATTATTATTATATTATTATTATTATTATTATTATTACTATGGGATATCTATTAATGTGGCTTTATCGTTAGTTTGTCTCTCACCCTTTTATAATAATAATAATAATAATAATAATAATAATAATAATAATTCTTCTTCTTCTTCTTCTTATTATTATTATTATCATTGTTGTTATTATTATTATTATTATCATCATCATCATCATCATCATCATCATCTATTTAATGCCTTTATCCTTATTTTTTTAATCATAATTATCACCATCATTTTCATCATTATTGTTATTATTACTGTTGTGGTTGTTGTTATGATCGTTATCATTATTATTATTATTATCATCATCATCATCATCATCATCATCATCATCATCATCATCATCATCATCATCATCATCATCATCATCATGGTTGCAAGCTGGCAGTGTTGTTACTGCGCTGGGCAAAACACTTCATGGCATTTCACTCATCTTTATGTTCTGAGTTCAAATCCTGCTGAGGTCAACTTTGCCTTTCATCCTTTTGGAGGTCGATGAAATAGGTACCAGTTACATACTAGAGTTGATGTGATCGACTGGCTCCCTTCCCCAAAATTTCAGGCCTTGTGCCTTTAATAGAAAGGATTATTATTATTATTATTATTATTTATTAATGTTTTTGTTGTTAATAACTAACCCTCTAATTATTTTTCTTTATTATTATTATAACCACCACCACCATCATCATCATCATCATCATCATCATTATCATTTGGTTATTAAGGGGTCTTCATTGTTAATGTGTATTTCAACCTGATACTCTTTGCAAATTCCTCCACCTCCTCCACTGTTTCATGTTTGTATTTGTATTTCATCCTTATGTGTTTCCTCCATGTCATAGGTCATTGTTCATAAATAATAACGGGTCAAAAAAAAAAATCTATATTTATCATTAAATTCGTTGAAGCATGAAATAAAATACCTTGCAGCATTTCCTTTACCTCTGCATTCTGTGTTCAAATCCTGCTGTAATACACTTTGCTTTTCACCCATCTAGGTTCGATAAAACATGATATCAGTCAAGCACCGGGGTTGGTTTTTATTGATAGTATCTGCCCCTAAAATTTACTGGCTTTGTGCCTAAATCAGAAACTTTTATTGTTACTGTTGTTTATCATCATCATCATCATCATCATCATCATCGTCATCATCATCATCATCATCATCATTATTATTATTATTATTATTAAGGAGGCAAGCTGTCAGAATCGTTAGCACGTTCCACAAGATGCTAGGTGTATTCCATCCATCTTTATATTCTGAGTTCAAATTCTTCCAAACTTGATGTTGCCTTTGGTGGATGGGGATGATGAAATATGTACCAGTTACATACTGAGGTCAATGTAATCAACTAAGCCCTTCCCCAGATATCAGTTCTTGAGCTTATAACAGGACAGATGATGATTATTATTATTATTGTTATTGTTGGCAGAATTGGTAGAGAGGCTAACAAAATTACTTGTACATTCTGAGTTCAAATTCCACCAAGGTCAGCTTTGTCTTTCATCCTTTTGAAATCAATAAAATGAAACAGAAAATTAGCACAGTTCTATATCTAAGAGATGAGGAATTATGTACATTATTTACATTATTTACATTTGACGGATATTTGTCCCCATCTTACTATTATTATTATTATTATTATTATTATTATTATTATTAAGGAGACAAGCTGTCAGAATCGTTGGCACGTTCTACAAGATGCTTAGCTATATTCCATCTATCTTTATGTGAATTTCTGCTAAAGGTACAAGATGAGGATAAATATCCGTCAGATGTAAATAATGTAAATAAGAAAAGTAGCAGTCACATACTGGGGGTCAGTGTCATCGACTAACCTCTCCTTTCTGGCCCACCTCGAAATTCTACCCATGTGCCCTTGTCTGAGATATAATTCTTATTTATTAATCATAACAATCATAATTACTATTAGATTTACTGATGATGAAGTTGATGGTGGTGGTGGTGATGATGATGATGATAATGATGTTAAATGTTGTTTCCTTTATTTGCCTGAGGGGCAACAAGACACACAAACGTTGCAATACAAATGTACATCATAATCAGAATGATCCGATAGAATGTCTCAGAAATAGGCCAACATATACTGGAGTCTACATGTGTGTGTGTGTGTGATATTTATTTAGGGCATAATAATAATAATCCTTTCTACAGTAGGCACAAGGCCTGAAATTTTGGGGGTGGGGTGGGAGGGAATAAATCGCTTACATCGACCCCATCGCTCAACTAGTACTTATTTTACTGACCTGAAAGGATGAAAGGCAAAGTTGACCTCGGTGGAATTTGAACTCAGAACATAGCGACAGGCGAAAGACCACTAAGAATTTTGCCAGGTGTGCTAACGGTTCTGCCAACTCACTGCCTTTTATTCTCTTTACTTGTTTCAGTCATTTGACTGTGGCCATGCTGGAGCACCGCCTTTAGTCGAATCAAATCGACCCCAAGACTTATTCTTTGTAATCCTAGTACTTATTCTATCGGTCTCTTTTGCTGAACTGCTAAGTTATGGTGACCTAAACACACCAGCATTGGTTGTCAAGCGATTTTGGGGAGAAAAACACAGACACACACACACACACACATATACAACCAGCTTCTTTCAGTTTCCATCTACCAAATCCACTCACAAAGCTTTCGTCAGCCTGAGACTATAGTAGAAGACACTTGCCCAAGGTGCTACGCAGTGGGACTGAACCCAGAACCATGTGGTTGGTAAGCAGGCTTCTTACCACACAGCCACTCCTACGCCTAAAAAAAACTATCTTTAGGTGGGTATAATAATAATAATAATAATAATAATAATAATAATGATAATAATAATAATGATGATAATAATAATAATGATGATAATAATAATAATAATAATAATAATAATAATAATAAATTTGTGGGGAGGGGACTAATCAGTTACATCGATCCCAGTGTTTCACTGGTACTCTATTTATTGACCCCATAAGGATGAAAGGCAAAGTCGACTCGGCAGAATTTGAATAATAATAATAATAATAATAATCATCATCATAATCATAATAACGATTTCAAATTTTTACCACAAGGGTAGCTTGTGGGAGGGGATTAAGTTGATTACATCAACCCCGGTATGTAACTGGTTCTTATTCAATCGACCCCGAAAGGATGAAAGGCAAAGTCATCTTCAGCAGAATTTGAACTCAGAACTCAGAATTTAATAATAATAATAATAATAATGATGATGATTATGATGATGATGGTGATGGTGATGGTGATGGTGATGATTTCTGTTATTGGCCCCAGGAATCAAGATGTAGAGGACACTATCAAAGGACAAGTTACGATACACAAAAACAAAAGCAGGTGGGGTTTATATCGATCAAAAGGAAACCCTACCCCATTAAAGGATGTAACAAAAGAATATATAAATAGAAATTAGCAAAAACGATAATTTATTATACGGGTGCAAGGTGCGGAGAGGAATAATGATCAGATCTACCCCAGTATTTGGACAATACTCTATTTTGTATATTCAAGAAGGAGGAAGAAGTAAAGTTAACCTCAGTAGAAAATGAATTCAGAACATCGAGTGGTCCAATTAAATATCTAATAATAATCTTTTCTACTAAAGGTACAGAGTCTGAAATTTGTAGGGAGGGGACTAGTCGATTATATTGACCCCCAGTGTTTTACTGGTATTTAATTTATTGGCCCCGAAAGGATGAAAGGCAAAGTCAAATGATTGTCATGGTTGGACAAAGCTGCGAGCTGGCAGAGACGTTAACACGCCGAGAGAAATGCGTAGCCGTATTTCGTCTACCGTTACGTTTTGAGTTCAAATTCTGCCGAGGTCGACTTTGCTTTTCATCCTTTCGGGGTCGATAAATTAAGCACCAGCTATGCACTGGGGTTGATATAATCAACTTAATCCGTTTGTCCCTTCTGTGTTTAGCCCCTTGTGGGTAGTAAAGAAATAGATTGTCATGGTTGGAATGCCTTTGATCATAGGTTTATTTGATTGGGACTGACCTGGGACTAAACAACAGTTATGATTGACATCAATAACAATAACTGTTTTTGAGGATGACATATGACCGCAATGGTGAACTGCTAGAAATAGGATTCTATTGATAAAAGGAAAAAAAACATGACAAACAATCTTGACCTTGGTGGGATTTGAACTCAGTGTGCAAAGATTTGAAACAAATACTGTGGGATTCTCTATTCAATGCTCTAGCTGATTCTGTCAAAGCATTTGTAACCAGTCCATTTTTTACTATAGCTTGTTACTTATATATTTTAGTCCTTTGCTACTCATTGAGTATAAACCATCAATAACTTTGCTTTCCTGTTCTCAAATCTGGGTTGTCTTTTCTGCTTCACTCTTGTGGGATCCTTACTTTTTCAACGTTGCTTCTGTGAGCCACCCCCAGCTATTTTGGGGATGTCCTCTTTTCTGTTTGTCTAATGGATTCCATGTCAGGCCCTGATATGTCATGCATAATATTGGTCCCCTTTTGGATTTTACTGTATTGTGTCATATGTTTCCTAAGGGAAAGCCCTTCCTCCCTAGGTCTTGTTGACTGAATTGTCGAAGATGTTTCTGTACCCTTCTTTTTTTCCTAGGTTGTAGCCTATCTTCCACTCCCTGCTTCTTTCCAGTTTTCTCCATGAGCTACTGCTAGACAGAGATATATATACTGAAGCCCTTTGCTCCCTATTGGGTACAGGATATCAATGACTTTTCTCTGTTGTTCTCGACTCTGGTCTGACTTTTATGCTTCTCTCCAGTTGGATTTCTGGGTTTTTTTGCATCTCCCTTTTGAATTTTGCTGCACCATGTCCATACATCTCCCTAAAGGAAAGTTGTTCTCTCCCAGGGCTTGATAATTTTGAATCTTCATGGATGTTTCTTGAACTTTTGCCTTTTTATAGGTAGGATGTGCTAGCCCTATATAAATTGATTTTTTTCCCTTGTATCTCCCTTTTGAATTTTGCTGCATCATGTCCATACATCTCCCTAAAGGAAGGTTGTTCTCTCCCAGGGCTTGATAATTTTGAATCTTCATGGATGTTTCTTGAACTTTTGCCTTTTTATAGGTAGGATGTGCTAGCCCTATGTAAATCGATTTTTTCCCTTGTATCTTCCTTTTGAATTTTGCTGCACCATGTCATACAGAACAGTGGACAGGAGCAATAAAGGGTTTATGAAATGAAGGGTTTTGCTCAAGAGCACAATGTCCAATTTGGGAATTGAAACCATGATATTCAGATCATCAGCACAACAAACTTGATTATGTGTCTCTAGGTTATGTATCTTCACTTTTATACTTTCCAGGGTTGATTAAATTAAGAGATAAATAAATATCAGTACTCTGAGGGAAGGTCTTTCTCTCCTAGGGCTTGATAATTTTGAATTCTCATGGATGTTTTTCTAACTTGAGCTTTTTCTAGGTAGGATGTGCTAGTCCTACATAAATGCATTTTTATCTCTAGAAAGTGGTGACCCTCGTTTCTGTGGCCTCTCTCTTATCACCTGTTTAGTATAGGGGACCCCCATCTAGAGCTTGTTTCCCTCTGGCATAGATCTTAGTTGTCGAAGCACTCAAGCTATCACACTGCACAGCAAGAATGACTGGACCTTGTAAGTAAAACAAATTAAAGTTCCTTCCCGAGTCATATTGACTTAGAAGGGCTGGTTTCCTGCTTTCCATTCTGTATATATTCTCCACCTGGATGGGACAGTGGTCCGTTGCAGGATTACTCATTTTTGCTAGCTGAGTGGACTGGAGAAATGTGAAATGAAGTGTTTTGCTCAAGAACACAATGCATCATTGAGGCACTCAAGCCACCACACTGCAATAAGGACCAGACCTTGTGGTGGACATAAACTTGTATCCTTAACATCATTCTCAGTGTAACATATTTATATTCTTTTATTTGTTTCAGTCATATGACTGTGCCCATGCTGGAGCACTGCTTTTTAGTCGAACAAATTGACCCCAGGACTTATTCTTTGTAAGCCTAGTACTTATTCTATTGGTCTCTTTTGCTGAAGCGCTGAGTTATGAGGACATAACCACACCAACATCGGTTGTCAAGCGATGGTGGGGGGACCAACACAAACATATACATACATACATATGTATATATATATATATATATATATATATATATATATATATATATGTGACAGGCTTCTTTCAGTTTCTGTCTACCGAATCCACTCACAAGGCTTTGGTCGGCCCAAGGCTATATAGCAGAAAATACTTGCCCAAAGGTGCCACGCAGTGGGACTGAACCCGGAATCATGTGGTTGATAAGCAAGTTGCTTACCACACAGCCACTGCTGCACCATGTCATACAGGACAGTGGGCAGGAGCAATAAGTGGTATAGTCCCCACCTCCAGGTGCAGAATATATCTGGGTTTTTTTAATTAAAGGTGTCACCTGTTTTTGTATTAAGATGTGTGAGACTGAGTGTTATACAGAAATATGTGAACTGGCTCTCTGTCACTTATGATGACGAGGGTTCCAGTTGATCCAATCAATGCCCATAAAATTAGCATGCAAGTGGCTGAGTACTCCACAGACATGCATACCTTTAACATAGTTCTCAGAGACCTTCATCATGATACAGAATGAAAAATACAGCTACAAAGTAATTTTTCCCAGCTGAGTGGAGTGGAGCAATGTGAAATAAAGTGTCTTGCTCCAGGACACACCACATTGCCAGGAATTGAACTCATGATCTTACAATTGTAAGGTGGATACCCTAACCACTAAACCACGCACTTTCACAACATGTACTGAAAAATGCACCCTCAATGCAATTCACAAGTAGAAAGCAATATGGCAGTGTATGACTGGCTAGACCAGGCATAAGCAATGATTTCTAAGAAGTGGCTCACATGAGACATGGGTCAACTGAGACATGGATCACATGAAACATGGCTCGTCATCAAGCAGTCCGCACTACTAAAAACCCATTCAAGGTAACTTTTCATTTGGTGTACCATCCAGAAAGTTCCACAATCAAGGTAATTTTCCATTAGGCATGCTGTCCAAAAAGTCCCACTGGCTGCAGCGTTTTCATGACTGGGTCAGATCTTTGAATTACTGGTACGGTCTGATGGGAGATTCCACACAGTTTCCATTCACTTGGATGCACTTGGTGGGCATGTTAGAAGACACTTATATGTGTTATCATGTATTGGGATCAATCAAAACCTGCACTAATTAAACCTTTTAATTACCTGTATTTCTGTTGAAACATTCTTTGCTTCAATTACTTTGAAAAATCTATTATTTGTGTCTTTTACATTTAATCTTTTACTTGCTTCGGTCATGAGGGGAAGGTGGCCAGTCGATTAGATTGACCCCAGTACGCAACTGGTACTTTATTTATCAACTCTGAAAGGATGAAAGGCAGAGTTGACCTCGGCAGAATTTGAACTGAGAACGTAAAGACAGACGAAATACTTCTAAGTATTTTGCCCCCCATGCTAATGTTTCTGCCAGCTTGTTGCCTTACAAATAGTATAAATATTCTTTTCTACTCTAGGCACATGGCTTGAAATTTTGGGGGAGATGGCCAGTCGATTAGATAAACCCCAGTACGCAATTCATATTTAATTTATTGACCCCGAAAGGATGAAAGGCAAAGTCGACCTTGGCAGAATTTGAACTCAGAACGTAAAGACAGACGAAATACTGCTAAGCATTTCGCCTGGCATGCTAACATTTCTGCCAGCTCGCCGCCTTTAATTTAGATAATATTAAAGCAGAACATTTGTATTTTACATCCGGAGACAGTCCCAGGATGAGCATTGGAGGGGGGTGGGGGTTCAAAAAGGTTTATTACAAGACAATCTTCTTAATCTTTCACTCAAATCTACAGCTATAGAGCTGTGCATGCTGTTGTCATTTAACCCTGGGTTAACCTATAATCAGTCTTAATAATCATAGACACCATAGGTAATCTGCTGGCAGAAGAAAAAGGTAGTACCTGTATTTCAGAGGGCCAGCCTTGTCACATTCTGTACCATGCTGAATCTCCCTGAGAATTACATTAAAGGTTCACATGTCTGTGGAATGCTCAGCCACTTGCACGTTAATTTCACAAGCAGGCTATTCCATTGATCAGATCAGCTGGAACCTTGGCTAGATTGTCTCTTATATTCTTGCATTATGAATCGACCTGTGCATTCATTATCTAATGTTTTGTTTTTGTTAACCTTCATCAAGACCAAATATCAAATGAAATTCACTACCAATGTTTCTCGATAAAGTTTTGGACATAACCAGGAATTTTCTAAGGATTAAAAATAAGTTACTAAATAACTATAATTGCAGGTATAACTATGTGGTTTAAAAAATTCAGGCTGCTGTCAAATGGCTTTCAGTTCGATCCCATTGAGTGGTACCTTGGGCATATTTTATACCATGAACTCAGACTGATCAATCCCATGTGACAGAAATCTGGTTGAGGGGAAACTATACAGAAGCCTATTACACAGACATACATATATATGTATGTAAGTGTGTGTGTATGTGTGGTGATGGTGGTGGTGGTGGTAGTGAGTGGGGTTGGCATGTTCTGCAAATTAGCTGTTCAGCAAATAGAGATCAATCATCATCATCATCACCATCTTCATCATCATTTAACATCTGCTTTCCATGCTGGCATGGGTTGGACGGTTTGACTGAGGCCTGGCAAGCTAGGAGACTGCACCAGGCTCTAATCTGATCGGGCAAGGTTTCTACAGCTGGATGCCCTTCCTAATGCCAACCACTCTGAGAGTGTAGTGGGTGCTTTTTACATGCCACTGGCATGGGAGCCAGTCAGGCGGTACTGGCAACGACAATGCTCGAATGGTGATTTTTATATGCCACTGGCAAGAGAGCCAGTCAGGTAGCACTGGCATTGGCCACGCTCGGATGGTGCTTTTTATGTGCCACCAGTATGGGAGCCACTCAGGCAGCACTGGCATCGACCACTCTCAGATAGTGCTTTTTACATGCTACTGGCATGAGAGCCAGTCATTGAGCACTGGCATCGATCAATAATATATGATATTGTATGTGTGTGTGCGTGTGTGTGTGTATAAATATATAAAGAAACACAGGCATATACATACAGACACACATGCACACATACATATATACATAATGTATGAAAATTTTATAGAAATATATGAAATAGGTATCTATTGTGTCCCAAATGTAGTTATAATCACTTATGTGAAATATGACCAATAATAATAATAATAATAATAATAACTTTTTGTATAGATATTCTTTTTTTGAAGAATAAATTTTTTCTTTGAACATATTTTTTGCAATAATAAAAAAAAAAATCAGTTAAATAATAATAACAAAATGATTTTAATTATTAGCCACAAGGGAAGGAAGCAAACTGGCAGAATTGTTTGAGTATCGGCAAAATGCCTAGAGTATTTCTTGTCGTTTGTTACATTCTGAGTTCAAATTCCACTGAGACCAATTTCGCTTTTCAACCCCCTGCGGTTGATAAAATAAGTACCAGCCAAGTACCAAGGTTGGCGTAAGTTGATTAGTCCCTTCTTACTAGAATTTACTGGCCTCGTGACAAAATTTCAAGCCATTATTAACTGCGTAGATGACAGTACAAAGATGAAACCTTAAGTCAGTGGGCACTGGTGAAGTCTGATTTTCATTGAGCAAAATGGTTAAAACCAAAAATAACAATAACAACAACAACAACAATAATAATAAGGGTTTCAAATTTTGGCACAAGGCCAACAATTTCAAGGGAAGAGCTAAATGTATTACATTGACTCCAGTACACAACTGGTACTCATTTTATTGACCCTGAGATGATGAAAGGCAAAGTCAACCCTGGCAGAATTTGAACTCATAACAAAAGGATGGACAAAATGTTGCTGAGCATCTTGCCTGGCACAATAACAATTCTGCCAGTTCATTGGCTTAATAACAATCCTTTCTACTATAGGCACAAGGCCTGAAATTTGGAGGGGAGGGGGTAAGTCAATTACATCAACCCCCATGTCTAACCGGTACTAATTTATCAACCCCAAAAAGATGAAAGGCAAAGTTGGGCTCGGCAGAATTTGAACTCAGAATGTAGCAACAGGTGAATATCGCTAAGCATTTTATCCAGCATTCTAATGACTCTGTCAGCTCATCACCTTAATAATCATAGGTGCCCTGGGAATGATAGCGAAAGGGGCTGATTGCTACCGAACTCAGATACCAGGAAACCCCAAAATGGCAGAAATTCAAAAGATAGTGCTCATAGGAACTGCTCATATCCTACGCAAAATACTCTCTATGTAATCTCAAGGTTTAAAACAAACTTTTTTTTTTTAATTTATTTATTAGACATTCACTAGTACAACACAAAAAAACCCCCAAATATATGGCACACTAGGCGTAACAACAACGTGAACTTCCAACTTGTTGTCCCTTGAGGTCTCTGGGTGAGACTTGGAGCCAACTTGTACAAACATAAAGCAAAAGTCAAACATAGAATAATAATAATAATAATAATAATAATAATAATAATAATAATTATAAAGAAATAAAAATTTCACTAACAATGAAGAACAACAAAACCAACAACAAAAAAGAGAGGCAGGTTCTTTCCTGTTGTCCTTGATAACAATATCTGATCAATTTGCCTTGGTCTTCCTTTCTGTATGGATTGACATCTCCCTCCTTGTATATAGCTGTTTTAACATTATCATAATGAGGGACAACTTTACAGCATGATTTGAGGAAATTCCACACAAAACCCCTGGTTTACTTTGACATGCAAATATAAAGTTTCTTGTCTCGTTTCTTATCACCAGCCCCTGAAGCTGCACGGCTGAAGTAAGTCCTTCTAACTATGTCAGTTTTGAACTCATTGATTTCTTACATTGGCAAAAGGCCATATATAACCCAATAAAGCACATAGATCAATTGAATTAACCTCAGAACATGTCTAATATCTATTTTGTTAACCCATTGGGGTTGAACAATAAAGTCATTTTTTTTCTGGTAGGATATGAAGTAAGAATGGGAAAGAATATAACTGACAGAACCCTTACTTGGCATTATGTCCAACATGTTATTGATTCTACAACTTCCTGCCTTAATGATGATGAGGATGATGATGATGATGATGATGATGATGACAATATTAATAATGATAATAATAATAATAATAATAATTATAATTTTTTCTACTAAAGGAACAAGGCCTGAAATTCAGGGGCAGAGGACAAGTCGATTACATCGACCCCAGTGTTTCACTGGTACTTAACCCTAACCCTAACCCGAAATGATGAAAGGCAATGTCAACCTTGGCGGAATTTGAACTCAGAACATAAAAATGGACAAAACACTACTAAGCATTTCACCCAACATGCTAATGATTCCTCCAGCTCACTGCTATAATAATAATAATAATAATAATAATAATAATAATAATAATAATAATAGTAGTAGTTTTAAATTTTGGCTCAAGGCCACCAGTTTGAGGGGAGGATATCAGTCAATTATATATTTACCCCAGTACTCAACTGGTACTTATTTTATCGATCTAGAAAGGATAAAAGACAAAGTCAGCCTCAGCAACATTTAAACTCAGAACATAAAACTGGAAGAAATACTGCCAAGCATTTTGTCCAATGTCTTAACAATTCCATCATCTCACTGCCTTTATAATAATAATAAGCAGTATCACTCAGCGTTTCTCGGGTTTGTTTCGACCCTTTAGAATTGGAATTTTTGAAAAGTAAAAATTTTGCATTATGTAGCTTGTTATTCTCTTTAAGTGAACATTTTTCTGGTTGAAATACAGCGAAAAATGGCGACACAGCAGTAAAAAAATCGTAAAAAAATAGGGATTTTCATAGAAAAAAAGCACCTTCTTGATGTAAATAATTTTTGCTCTTAACATGGTCCGATTCGAACTTTATCTTCTATGCAATGAAGAGCAAGCTTTCTTCTATCATACTCTCAATTTTGGTCAACTTGCACTGCAAGGTCTCGGAGGAGATAGTGTTAGTTGAAGGCTACCAAACCTGCCACACACAAACAACTTCAGCTTTATATATATATAGATTGTCGCCTTACTGGCACTTGTGCCAGTGGCATGTGAAAAACATTCGAGCGAGGTCATTGCCAGTGCTACTGGACTGGCTCCTGTGCAGGTGGCATGTAAAAAACACCACTTGAGTGTGGCCATTGCCAGTATATATTTCTACTTGTGCAGATGTATAAAGAAACACTAATAGAGAAAAGAAAATACAGAGATGTATTTTAGGATGTTGCTCTAACTCACACCATCACTTTTTTGTGATCAAGACTGCAAGCCTCAAAACTGTTTGCGTTTTCCCCCCTTCAATGTATTGATACGATAATGAGCATATGAGAACCAGACACCGCTGTAGTGAATGAAACATCCAAGACACTATTGAAATATTAATATTGCAATACCTGGGGACATGAGTATAGAGTTCAATGAACTGGAAAGACGTTGAGAAATATGAGGATTTCAAATGAGAGAATGCAAATACAAGGTCACTAATGAATGTAGATAAGGAGTTCCTTTAGCAGAGTCCACTGTTGCAAACATCCAAGCCAGGTCCCATGGTTATTGATATTTTCTTCCCTCTCTTTCATTGACCAGTCTCAGAGTCCCTGTAAAGGGGTATTGGCCTGGCCTTTTTTCTCCTGACTGACCAAGTAATAAAAAAAATATATTAATAATGGTTAGGTCTCTATGTATGGTGTCTAATAGGCTAGAAAAATAGTCCACTAAAATAGGAATATGCGTTTAATATTAACAGTGATCGGATCTCTATGTGTGTTGCCTTATAGGCTAGACAAATAGCTTGCTAAAATAGGAATTTGCATTCAATATTAACAGTGGTAAAATTTCTATGTATGGTGTCTTATAGATTAGACAAATAGCTAACTTAGATAGGAATATACATGTAACCTTAATGTTAATAGAGTTTATATATGTATACTGTTGAATAATCTAGACAAACAGTTAGCTAAAATAGGAATATACATATATTATTACTATATGTGGTGTCTAATAGTCTACACAAATGGTCGCCTTAACTACTACAAGCAATATTAATAGATAAGATATTTGTGCTCAGTATCTTATGGATTAGACAAATTGTTAACTAAAATAGGAATACACATTTAATAGTAACAGTGATAGGGTCTCCAAGGGTGGTGTCTAACTGACAAAACATATAGTATGCACTAAAATTGGAATATACATGTATTATTAGAAGATGCAGCATCTTATAGACTAAAAAAATTGTCAACTAAAATAGGAGTATACATTTAATATTAATATTGACAGGATTTCAGCATATGATATCTTATAGACAAGAGAAATAGTTAACTAAAATAGGAAAACGCAGCTGATATTAACAGCAGTAAGATCTCTATATGCAGTACCCAATACACTAGGCAAATAGTTAACTAAAATAGGAATATGTATTTAATATCAACAGTGATAAAATCTCTATACTAGACAATTAGCTAGCTAAAATAGGAACATGCATTTAATATTAATATTAATAGGATTTCTATATATGGTGTCTAATAGTCTAGTTAAATAGCTAGCTAAAACAAGAATATACAGTATTACTAAGATATGGTGTTTAATAGACTATGTAAATTGTCATCTAAAATAGGAATATACATGTAATATTAACTGATAAACTCTCTAGTTGTGTTGTCTAATACACTGGATAAATAGTTAATTAAAATAGAATTAAATTCTTAATAATGAATTGACAGGATTTCTGCATGAGGGTCTAATAGACTAGGCATATATCCTTAAATCCTTAAAATCCTTAAAAATGCTTTAGCCCGAAGGCCGCAGCCATGCTGGGGCACCAATAAAAATATATAATTAATATTAATATCAGTTTCAAATGTTGGCACAAGGCCAGCTATTTTGGGGGTGGGGATAAGTTGATTACATCACCCCCCCAGTGCTCAATTGGTACTTATTTTATCAACCCTGAGAGGATGAAAGACAAAGTTGACTTCGGTGGAATTTGAACTCAGAATGTAAAGACGGATGAAATGCTGCTAAGCATTTTGCCCAGCGTGCTAATGATTCCGCCAGCTCGCTGCCTTACAGTTAATATAAATATCGATTGGCATTCTGTGCATGGTGTCTAATAGACTAGACAAATTGTGAACTAAAATAGGAATATACATGTAATATTAACGACGATAAGATCTCTATATGTGGTGTCTAATAGAAGAGACAATAGGTGACTAAACTAGGAATATACATATAATATTAATTGACAATCTTTAGGTGTGTTATCTAATAGACAAGAGAAATAGTTAGCTAAAATAGGAATACTCTTTTACTTGTTTCATTCATTTATGACTGCGGCCATGTTGGAGCACCGCCTTTAATCGAGCGACTCGACCCCAGGTCTTATTCTTTTGTAAGCCCAGTACTTATTCTATTGGTACAGATAGGAATATACAGATAATATAGTAGACAGGAATATACAGATAATATTGATTTCAAATTTTGGCACAAAGCCAGAAATTGCGGGGAAGGATAAGTCGATTACATTGACCCTAGTTTTCAACTGGTATTTATTTTATTGATCCTGAAAAGAATAAAAAGAAAAGTCGACCTCAATGAGATTTGAACTCAGAATGTAAAGACGGACAAAATGCCGCTAAGCATTTTGCCTAGTTTGCTAACGATTCTACCAGCTTGCCACCTTAAATGTATGTATAATATTATTTCAAATTTTTGCCACAAGGGTAGCTTTGGGGAGGTGGGGTTGAGTCAGTTACATCGACCCCTGTCTTCAACTGGTGCCTATTTTAGCAGACCCGAAGGGATGAAAGGCAAAGTTGACCTTGCTGGGATTTGAACTCAGAACATAGCACCGGGCGAACTACTGCTAAGTATTTCATCCAGTGTGCTAATATTCTGCCAGCTCACTGCCTTAAATATATGTATATATAATATTCTTTTCAACTCTAGGCACAAGACCTGAAATTTTGGGGGAGGTGGCCAGTCGATTAGATCTACCTCAGTATGCAACTGGTACTTAATTTATCGACCCCAAAAGGATGAAAGGTAAAGTCGACCTCGGCAGGATTTGAATTCAGAACATAGAGATGTACGAAATACCGCTAAGTATTTCATTCAGCATGCTAAAGATTCTGCCAGCTCACCACCATAAATATACTTATAATATTCATAGGAAAAAAGATGTCTGTGTGTACTGTCAAATAGACTCGGCAAATAGTTAACTGGAATGGGAATAAATATTTAATATTCATAGGATTTCTAGGTGTGGTGTCCAATATAGACTTAACAAAAGAGCTAACTAAAATAGGAATATACATTTATATTATGACTGATTAAATCTCTATGTATGATATCTAAATAGACTAGATAAATAAGTTGACTAAAATAGGAATATACATATATTATTAGTGCTAGACTCTCTAGATATGTAATATCTGAAGTAGAAATATACATTTGATATCGAAATCGAAATCAAATTCGATGACTGGCATCCGTGCTAGTGGAGCGCTAAGAGTACCATACGAGTGAGATCGTTGCCGGAGCAACAAGCTGGCCTCTGTGCCTATGGCACATTAAAAACATCATTCGAGCGTGATTGTTACCTGTGTTGCTTTACTAGCACTTGTGCTGGTGGCACCTGAAAAAAACATTCGAGCGTGGTCGTTGCCAGTGCCACTGGACTGGTTCCTATGTAGGTGGCACATAAAAAGCACCATTTGAGTGTGGCCATTGCCAGTCCTGCTTGACTGGCCCTCGTGCTGGTGGCACGTAAAAGCACCCACTGCACTCTCAGAGTGGTTGGCGTTAGGAAGGGCATCCAGCTGTAGAAACTCTGCCAGATCAGATTGGAGTCTGGTGCAGCCATCTGGTTCGCCAGACCTCGGTCAAATCGTTCAACCCATGCTAGTATGGAAAGCGGATGCTAAACGATGATGATGATGATGATGATGATGATGATGATGATGATTATTATTATTATTATTATTATTATTATTATTATTATTATTATTATCATTATTATTATCATTATTATTCAGGTCACTCCCTGGAATTGAGCTCGGTATCTTGGAGTTAGTAGCCCGCGATCTTAACCACGGGTATATGGCAAAGTGGTTAAGAGCACGGGTTACTAACCCCAAGATTCCGAGTTCAGTTCCAGGCAGAGACCTGGATAATAATAATGATCATAATAATAATAATAATAATAATATAATAATAATAATAATAATAATAATGACAATGAGGAAGAGGAGGAGGATTACTTTTGAATTATCAGCTGTTATTATTGAGAAGTTTTAGGAAAAGGATCTTGTTAATGTCCAGTGTGTTATTCGGAAGCTATTTAGTCATTCTACTTGTAATTCTATATTAGTTGGTAGGAAGTTATTATAATAATGATCATTCCATTTATTTGTCACAGGGGTAATGGATTAAAAGGACATTACATGGACAATTACGGATGATGGTCAGAGGTTTATGTAGCTTCAACTGTGAAAGAAATAGGTGTGCAAAAACAAAAAATGTGCAAAACATTTGAAATGGTACATACATCTTGATTGGGGTACTTTCACAGTCAATCAAAGCATCCAACAAACCAGACTCAAGAATTACTATGGTTACCAATAGTGTTATTATGTCAGTATCTCCCAGATACATGCACTAGAGAGTGAGGGGTCATTTGCAAGGGCTACTCTCAAGAATCTGACCCACATTTCAGCAGATTTATCAGAAAATGGTACCCCACTTTCCACCCTAAATTTTCATCTCCAAATTTAACTTAGAGAAATTCATGAAGACATGGCCAAAAAGAAAATATTGGTTTGTCCGGAAAGTTTATGCCAATTTTTAAAGGAAAGAAATAGGTCAATAAATACATGCCATTACATTTTTAATCAGCCAAATATGAACCATTTTGTTGCACAATGCGTCTCCATCTTTCCTTTAACTTGAAAATACCCTCTTCCCAGAATTGAGGTGGTTTCATGGCAAAGAATTCATCAAGGTATATTTTTACGTCATCCAAGGAATTGAAATTTTTACCATTAAGACTATTCTGCAGGGACCTGAATAAGTGGAAATCCGAAGGAGCAATATCTGGTGAATGTGGAGGGTGGGGTAACACATCCCAGCCGAGATGCAGCAATTTTTATCTGGTTCCCAAAGCATCAAGTACCGGAAATGAACTTTCTTGCCTTCCATTTTAAAGGGTTACAGAATTAACACAGGTTATAGGAACATAAGCCTTCTTCCACGAAAACATAGCTTAAACTGTGCTCTAAATGAAGGTGTAGTCAAATCCTATTTTATGGACTCAACCATGTTCTAAAATAAGTCGAAAGGTAAGCTACTATAAATCGGCACAAACTTTCCGGACAACCCAATAGTATATTTATAATCCTTTCAATCTTGGCTATCTTATAGTCTCTCTCATCTTGACCACCACACAGAGGCAAAAGGGCCTACCTCGCTCACCAAATAATATGATAGAGCTATCTTCTCAATGGACATGACTGATACATGGATGCATCCAACACACAACAACCATCATCTTAAGTTACTCCATCAGTCAGCAATCTTCATTTATTAAATGATTTTGCACAGAATGGTAAAATGGTTTTGCTACTTTGCTGGCATCTCAGACATGTCCTGCAGACAATGTCATTATGCCTTGTAAAGTGTATTCCAATTTAGTAATGCATCTCTGGTAATATAGCCAGGCCAGGGACTTTGGTGGTTAAGGAGCCTGCTTCCCAAAGTTGTGGTCTTCAGTTCAGTTCCACTATGCAACAACACCTTGAGCAAGTATCTTCTGTAATAGCTCCAAGCTGACCAAACCCTTGTGCATGGATTTTGGTAGACAGAAACTGAAAGCAGTCTTCAGCAGTATATGTATAATTTTAGTATATGTACTTGTTT
>NC_043010.1:52803940-52818940 GCF_006345805.1 Octopus sinensis | reverse complement strand
GGCACGTCAAAAGCACCATCTGATTGTGGTAGATGCCAGCTCCTCTGGCACCTGTGCTAGTAGCACATAAAAAGCACCCACAACACTCTCAAATTGGTTGGCATTAGGAAGGGCATCCAGCTGTAGAAACACTGCCAGATCAGATTGGGGCCTGGTACAGCCATCTGGCTTCCCAGACCCCAGTCAAACTGTCCAACCCATGCCAGCATGAAAAACAGACTTTAAACAATAATGGTGATGATGATGATATATATTATAATGGATTAATTACTATGAAGCATTGTGTAGAATATATTGTATAAGAGATCACGATCTTTTATACAATATAAGGCCAAAACAATGCGAAATAAATGCAACATAGATCACAAGAAAGCAAATATATGAGTTAATGTAGACTTACCTTGTATTCAATATTGTGGGGTCAATTTCTTGAAAATGGGGTCATAACCCCGAAATTTTGAATACAAGGTAAGTCTATATTAATTCACACATTTGTTTTCTTGTGATTTACCTTGATTCTACTTTGCATTGTTTTGGCCTTACCCATGATCTTCTATACAATATATATATATATAGATATATATATATATATATATATGTGTGTGTGTGTATATATATATCTATATACATATATATATATATATGTATGTATGTATGTATATATATATGTATATATATATATACATATATATATATATATATATATATATATATATATATATATATATATATATATATATATATATATATATATATATATATATATATATATATATATAGATAGATAGGTAATATACACACACACATACATATATATCTAAATATACGCATGCATACATACATATATATATATATGTGTGTGTTTGTGCATGTAAGTATATGTGTGTGTATATTTGTGTTTCTTTGTCTTGACATCACACATCAATTGTAAAAGAGTGCCACTGTTATACAGGCGGTGTCTTTCGTTTCTAATATTCTTTTGAATACATGTTTTGCCATGGAGAAATATTATCTTGCTTGGCAGTAGTGAGGAAGGACTGGTGACAGGAAGTGCATCCAGCCATAGAATATGTGCCTCAACAAACTCTGTCCTCCCAGTACAAGCACAGAAAAGTGGACATTAAAATGACAATGACAATGGTGATGATGATGATGATGACAGATGATAGATGTAGTGGGCTGAATAAATGTCACTATACATATAATTGCAGGTTACTTATGCTGTTGATTCCATCACTCAGAGTTATCAAAAATATTCAAGGCTGATTTGAACCTAAATTATAAAAGTTAGAAGCATCATATTGAACTCTATTAAGACATTTTGTTACTTGTGCTAGTTTAACTATCAATTGTCTGTGTTAATCCATTGCTGTCTGCGTAGTTTCACCTTTAGCTGTGTTAATTCCCTGTTTCTTTTGGTTTTTATGTGTGTAAACTTATCATCATTATTTATGTCAAACTACTGTCATTGATGTTAACCCTCTCTCGTTTGCTCACTGTCATTTCTGTCATCCCATTGCTATTTGTGTCGAATTATGTTCATGTTAGTTCACTGCCATGTCAATCAACATATAGTTACTCATGCACCCTAACCGTCATTTCAGTCAATTCACTGTCATATGTATCCATCTACTCTTACATGTACAAGCTCACTATCATTTCTGTGAATTCAATGCCATGTATCCATCTACTGTTATATATACATACATATATATATATATATATATATACACACACATCAGTCCCCCCCCCCGTCATTTCTGTCAACATTTTATCATGTGAGATAACACACAGTTACCTAACTGTCATTTCTGTCAGTTCAGTCCCATGGGTGTCCATCTCTGTTTATATGTACTCACTCACTGTCATATCTGTCAATTTACTGCTAAATGTGTCAATGCACTGCCATTTACGTCAAATTATTATCTTTTGTGTTGACATTTTACCATGTGAATCAACACATGGTTATTTGTATCAGCTCACTGGTATCTTATTTCTTTATTGCCCACAAGGGGCTAAACAGGTTGACTTTGCCTTTCATCCTTTCGGGGTCGATAAATTAAGTACCAGTTATGCACTGGGGTCAATGTAATCGACTTAATCCCTTTGTCTGTCCTTGTTTGTCTCCTCTATGTTTAGCCCCTTGTGGGCAATAAAGAATAAAATATTGCGAGGCCTAGTGCTGGTGTACTTAGTATGATGTGGGAGTAGTATACACTGTATGGTGTTACATACTGTTGTATGATGTGACCCAGGGTGGTATGCAGTGGCATGGCATGCTGTGGTCTGGTATTGTAGGCAATGACATAACATGGTGTGGTATAAGAAAGTACGGTACAGTATAGAGTGATATGAGCAAGACAGTAGATGAAGATAATTCTAAATTTCTATGGAATTTGCAGGAAATATTATTTATTTATTTATTGACATATTTTAAAGTAAAGTCTCATTCGTTGATAATATTATTTTTGGTTCAAGAAAATCAGTTTCTTTCACTATATCTACATCACTCTCTATCCGTCTGCCTACCTATCTGTCTGTCTGTCTGTCTATCAGTTTATTGATATGCCTGCCTGTCTATCTTTCTATCTGTCTGTAATCTCTTTATCTATCTACTTATCTATCTCTATATACATTTATCTGTCTCTTATTCTTTTTCCTCCTCTCTCTCTCTCTCTCTCTCTCTCTCTGTAGCTTCCTTTCTAATGCTCTGTCTTTATTATATCATTTTCCCCCGTTTCTTTCTCTCTTTGTTTTACTCTCTCTCTCTCTCTCTCTCTCTCTCTCACTCTATATCTGTATGTATGTATGTATATGTGTGTGTGCATACATACTTCTTTCTCGTTGTCTGCTTCTCTTTCTCTTCAGCTCTCCCCCCTCTTTCACTCTCTCTCTCTCTCTCTCTCTCTTTCTCTCTCTCTCTCTGTAGCTGTCTTCTCTTTCCTCTGATTATCTGCCTTATACTTTTTTCCTTTCTAACTCAATTTCTCTGTTTACATGCATTTCAGTATACATTTCTTACTCTCTCTCTCTCTTTCTCTCTCTCTCTCCTCCTCCTCTCTCTCTCTTTTTCTCTCTTTCTCCTCTTCCTCCTCTCTCTCTCACTCTCTCAATCCTTCTGTTTTTCTCTCTAACTCAGTCATCATTATCGTTGTTAATTAGTCATAAATTAGAGCTCGTTCGCTCATTCGTTTCTGAGTATATTCCAGTCTTTCATTTGTTACTGCATTTAATTATTTCCTTCCATTTCCTTTGATCTTTCATTCATTCATTTCATTCATTCATTTTACTGCTCCTTCATTTGTTTTTTGTTTTATTTCTTCATTCATTTTATTCTTTTCATTCAGTGATTCATTCATTTATTCTCCCAGAAAAATCATTCAGAACTTTATTCATTCTTACAATCAATCATTTAGCTTTTGTTTGTAAGTTTTTTCATTCACTCATTCATTTTCTTAATTTCTTCTCCTTTCATTATTTTCATTTATTACTTCATGTAATTATTTCCTTCTATTACCTTTGATCTTTCATTCATTCAGTTCATTCATATTGCTGCTCCT
Source organism: Octopus sinensis (assembly GCF_006345805.1). Classification (NCBI taxonomy): domain Eukaryota; kingdom Metazoa; phylum Mollusca; class Cephalopoda; order Octopoda; family Octopodidae; genus Octopus; species Octopus sinensis. The sequence goes on along the minus strand of NC_043010.1, from coordinate 52,815,380 downwards.
TCATTTAATTTTTTTTACTTCTTAATCCACATTATTCCTTTCTTTCATTGGTTCATTCATTTATTCTTCCAGTTTATCATTCATTCTTACAATTATTTATCTTTTGTTCATGAGTTTAGTTCATTCATTTTTGAATGTTTCCTTCTTTCATTTATTTAGTTCTCCATTTCATTCTTTATTCTTTCATTTCATTCTCATAGATTTCTTCAATTAGTCATTTTTTCATGTAGTTGTTTTGTCACTTATTCAATTTATTTCTTTTTCATTCAGTTACTCATTTTCATTGATCCATTCATGAATTCAGCTCATTCATTTATTGACTATTTCCTTCCTTCTTTCAATTATCTTGTGACCTTCTCATTACTTATTCACACTACTTTTATTTTTATTCATTTATTCATTCTGTTTTTCATTCATTTCTGTTCTCTCTTTCACATTTATGAAATTATTTCACTCATTCACTCATCAGTTGATCATTTCATTCATTCATTCATTCATATATTGACTAACAAATTCATTCATCTATTGAATGTTTCATTCATCCATTCATCTAATAATTATTTCATTCATTCATTTATTGGTTAATTAATTCATTCATTAATTTATTGATTATTTCATTCAGTCACATTTTCATTTATATACTGAGTAATTCAGTCATTTATTAATTGATAATTATCATTCATTCCTTTATCTATTAATTATCTATGCATGCTCCAGCATGACCACAGCCACAGGGCTGAAACAAATAAAAGAATAAAAGAATTTATTGATTATTTCACTCATTCCTCTATTAAATATTATCATTCATTCATCTATCTTTTAATAATTTCATTCATTTATCAATTATTTCATTCTGTTCATTTATCTCGTTATTGTTTCCTTCATTCATCAGTCAATTATTTCATTCATTCATTCATTCATTCATCTATTGATAATTTCATTCAATTTTTTCATGCTTTCATTCAGTCATCTTGTGATTACATCATTTCATTCATCTGTTCATTATTTAATTCTTTCATCTATTTATTATTTTATCCATTCGTTATTATCAATCTTTCTTTCACCTATATATTTGTCCATTTATTGCTATTTTTCATTCAATTTTCTTTCTTTTTGGGTTTATCCACTAATTTGGAGATTTTTCATTCCTTCTTCATTTGGAGATTCATTCATTCCTTCTTCTAATCTCATGTCTCACAGTTTTGGTACTGAAGTACCAAAATCTGTGACATCATCATCATCATCGTCATCATCATCATCGTCATCATCATCATTTAACGTTCATTTTCCATGCTGAACGGTTTGACTGGAACTGGTCAGCTGGAGAGGAGCAGCACTAGGCTCCAATTGTCCGTTTTGGCATGGTCTCTATGCTTGGATGCCCTTCATAATGCCAACTACTTTACAGAGCGGACTGGGTGCCTTTTGCATGATAGTGGCGCAGGTGCTTTATATGTGGCACCGACATGGGTGCTTCATACATGGCACTGGCATGAGTGCTTTTTATGCAGCACTGGCATGTGTGATTTCTTCAGGGCACCAGATCAAGTACTTTTTACATGGCACTAGCACAGGTGTTCTTACGTGGCACCAGCACAGGTGCATTCCACATGACATTGGCACTGTTACATTTATCCATCCATTCATCCATCCATCCATCTTCTCTGCCCACTATCCCTTGGCAGATTGCGAAGGTAGAGTCCTCAGGCACCTCTTCTGTATGGTTCTACCAGAAGCTAACATCATTACATTTTCCAATTAGATTTCCCAAGCATGAACAGTTGAGACTATGGATATTGTCTGACCATCTAATTCTTGGTCTACCCCTAGGTCCCCTACTTTTTGGCTCGACTTGAACAATCCAGCTTGCGATTATTTACTGCTGTATTCTCATCATATGTCTGTAGAACCAAAGTTGTGACTTTTCAATCATCATCATCCTCATCATCATTTAGCGTCCGCTTTCCATGCTAGCATGGGTTGGACGGTTCAACTGGGGTCTAGGAAGCCAGAAGGCTGCACCAGGCCCAGTCTGATCTGGCAATGTTTCTACGGCTGGATGCCCTTCCTAACGCCAACCACTCTGTGAGTGTAGTGGGTGCTTTTTACCTGCCAGACGAGGCTGGCAAACGGCCACAGTCGGATTGTGCTTTTTACGTGCCACCAGCATGGGGGCCAGGCGAGGCTGGCAACGGCCAATATTTTATATTAAGTTTGTCCACTTTCATTCAGAACTTTTTGAATACTTTTTGTTATTCCTTTAAATTAATCAAAAAAATATTTTTTTAAATGTATAAAATTTTGGTTACCTATATATTTATACATGCATTAGCATCATTATATAAAGACTTTTTGTTACTTCATTTCTTTCCTTATTCCATTCTCACATTTATTATTTACAATCAATTACTTTTTTTATTCAGATTTTTTTATCACTTTCCATGGGGTTCTTTGTCTATTAATATTTCAAATTCTTCATCCATTCATTCATTAATTATCTTGAAACTCTTTCATTTATTGAATATTACATTCCTTCATTCACTTTCTATTTCATTCATATGCTTGGAATTCTATGATTTCAAATATCTAATTATTCTCTTAATTGTTTAATTAATTTTTTTATCAATTACTTCAGTCAATTACTGAAATTCCTTCATTTGTCATTTTCATTCTTTTCTTTTATTCTCTCATTCAGTCAATGGTGTTGGTTTGTTTATGTCCCCATAGCATAGCGGTTCAGTAAAAGAGAATCCTAGTATAAATACATAAGTACATAAGTACATAGTATTATAAGTCCTGGGGTCGATTTGTTCAACTAAATGCTTCAAAGTAGTGCCCCAGCATGGCCACAGTCCAATGACTGAAACATGTATGAGATATAAGATAGTCTATGACTTTCTTCTCAAAACATTATACCCCATAGACCTCTCTGCAAAATTTCTGCTATCTGAATGCAAAAAACTGTGCCCTACAAACCAGAACATACATACTTTTATACGTACATACATATATGAGGGCGTACTGAAATGTTCCTGGCTTTGGGTAAAAGAAAGTACCGGAGGATCAGTTTAATTATGATTTTATTCAATACTAGCAGTATCGCCCAGCGTTGCTTGGGTTTGTAAGGGAAATAACTATATAAGCATTTTTAGAGATGTAAAGTATAATAGCCATCTCAATATGGCTAATCACAAAGGGGGGGTGTTACTGTAGCTTTTTACGTTCTGAGATTTAATAATACATTTTTAGAGAGTTACTTCCCTTATATATGCCAAAAATGCATTAAAAATGGGAAAAAATGATGGTAATTTTTTTTTTAAATCGTAGACTCATCGTAGATGCGCGCTAATACCCAGACGGACTCGATATGAATCACGACTATAAGATACCCGGTTTTGGTTAAACTGCACCGCAAAATGTGGGAGTAGTTAGGAATCTAAATCGTAGGAGACAGACACCACACAACCTCACTTTTATATATATAGATATTCCCCTTTCAGATTCACACACTTATTGCAGCGGTCCTTCAGTTTTTGTAAGGTTTCTAAAAGAACTCAGAAGGTTGGGCCTCCAACCAGGCCTTTCATGACACCCTTAAGGCAAAAAAATTTTCAGTACCACCTTGAATATATCATCATCATCATCATCATCGTTTGACGTCCGCTTTCCATGCTGGCATGGGTTGGACGGTTTGACTGAGGACTGGTGAGCCAAAGGCTGCACCAGGTTCCAATCTGATCTGGCAAGGTTTCTACAGCTGGATGCCCGTCCTAATGCCAACTACTCCTAGAGTGTAGTGGGTGCTTTTACATGCCACCGGCATGAGGGCCAGTCAGGCGGTTCTGGCGACAACCATGCTCAAAAGGTGTTTTTACATGCTACCTCCACGGGAGCCAATCTGGCAGCACTGGCAACAATCATGCTCGACTGTTGCTTTTCACGTGCCACCGGCACATGTGCCAGTAAAGCAACACTGGCAACGATCACGCTCAAATGGTGCTTTTCATGTGTCACCGGCACGGGAGCCAATCCATGGCTCTGGCAATTATCACACTTGGATGTGCTCTTAATGATCCACTGGTGGTGGTGGTGTTGATGTTGGTGGCAATGGTGGTGGCGACAGTGGTGGTGGTGTTGATGGTGGTGGCGACGGAGGTGGTGACAGTAGTGATGATGATGATGGTGATAGTGATGGTGATGGTGATGATGGTGATAGTGATGGTGATGATGATGATGGTGATGATGGCGATGATGATGAAGAAGCTTGTTATTTCATTCCTGTCTCAAAACAATTTCTGGTTTGGGGATTTGTTTATCCTTTCATTTACATTAACTTTCACATTCAATAAAACTCCTCGTTCATTCATTCATTAATTCATTCATGAAATTCTGCTATTCCTACATTTAATAAATCTATAGCTATTCCAGTCTTACCATGTATTCATTCTCTTCACCAAAGTTTTGTTCATTCATTTGTTCTGTTTATTGATTTCATTATTCACAAATTTTAGTGTTTTTTTTTTGTTTTTTTTAATCAATTTATCATTCTTTCATTCTTTCATTCTCGAAAATATTGATTCTTTCATTCATTTTATCATTCCTAAATTCTCTAATTCCGCCATTCCTTCCAGCAATTCATTGAATCTCTATGCTAATTATTTACTCTATTATTTCATCTGCATCACTCTCTTTTAACTTGTTCGTTTATTTATTCTGCTTTATTTGTGTCTTCATTTAATCCCATCCAACCTTCAGTGTTGTTGTTCTGTTCACATAGACAAGACTAGAAAAGGAGCTGTTTCATAGAAAATTTATACAGATAACTGGAGAAAGCATACATAGGCAGACACATGGCTGTGTGGTTAAGAAGCTTTCTTTGCAATCACATGGTTTTGGGTTCAGTTTCAATACTGGGTACTCTGGGCAAATGTTTTCTCTTATAGCCCCGAAGCTGACTAGAACCTTGTAACTAAAATTTGTAGATGAAAACTGAAAGAACCCCATCATATAGATGTGTGTGTGTGTGTGTGTGTCTCCTTCTCTTGATGTTGTGGGATAGTTGTAAATGAATGTCCCTGTCATACAAGTGGTGTCACTAATTTTCACTATTCCTCAAAAATATATATCTGGACATGGTGAAATATTACCTTGCTTGGAAACAGGTGAGAATTGGTGATAGGAACCAGAGAAATTGGCTATGGAAAATCATCTGTCTTATTAAACTTATTAAAACATCCTATATGCAGCGTGGAGAAGTGGCCATTAAAACACCGACACCGACAATGACGATATATGTTGATATTATTGTCATATATGGGGGCACCAAAATCTTCTAAGTCCATAGGGCTTCTTTGGGTCTTAATCCAGCTCTGCCTGCCAGCATTACATCACATGCCATCAAAAAAGGGTATGGAATGTTTTGGCACAGCCCTTTTGGTGCTCCATATTTTGGCATCCCTGATTCAGCTCTGACTTATTTGACATCAGAATGGGGACATGTGACTTAGTGGTTAGCGTATTTGACTCATTATAGTAAGGTTTTGAGAGTTTGATTACTGGTAGTGTGTTATGTCCTTGAGCAAGGCACTTTATTTCACATTACTCCAGTCAACTAAGCTGGCAAAAATAAGTATTACCTGTAATTCAAAGAACCAGTTTTGTCATATTCTGTTTCTGTGTCATGCTGAATCTCCCTGAGAACTACATTAACTCTTTAGCGTTTAAACTGGCCATATCTGGCACAAATATCCTACATGTTTTGCATTCAAACTGGCCATATCTAGCCCAAATATCCTATCCTACATGTTTTACATTCAAACTGGCCATATCTGGCCCAAATATCCTACATGTTTTACATTCAAACTGGCCATATCTGACCCAAATTTCCTACATGTTTCACATTCAAACTGGCCATATTGGCCCAAATATCCTACATGTTTTACATCCAAACTGGTCATATCTGGCCCAAATATCCTACATGTTTTGCATTCAAACTGGCCATATTGGCCCAAATATCCTACATGTTTTACATTCAAACTGGCCATATTGGCCCTAATATCCTACATGTTTTACATTCAAACTGGCCATATCTGGCCCAAATCAACATAATACTTGTTGCTAATTTAGGTACAAGGCTGAGAATTGCAAGCGGAGGCAGGTACTCTATACAATCAATTCCAGTAATTTAATTGAGTACTTTATGTTACTGATCTGAAAAGACTGAATGGTGAAGTTGACCGTTACAAGGTTTGAACTCAGAATGTAAAGGACCATAATTATGTACTGCAAAGCATTTTGTCCAACATTTTAATGACTATGCCAGTCCAGCAATCTCAGAAATAATGAGACAAACTCTTTTACTCTTTCATTTGTTTCAGTCATTTCACTGTGGCCATGCTGGAGCACCACCTTGAAGGGTTTCAGTCGCACTAATCGACCCAAGCGCTTATTCTTTTAAGCCTAGTACTTATTTTATTGGTCTCTTTCACTGGGCTGCTAAGTTGTTGTCAAGCAGAGACATAAACACATACACACACACACACACACACACACACACACATATATGTGTGTGTGTTTGTATGCACATATAAGTATATACATATATATGCATACACATGTGTAAGAGTATGTGTGGATATGGACATGGGTGTATATGCAAATATATCTATATCTATCTATATATATATATATATATATGTAAATGTCAGTAGCACTGTCCTGTATAGGATGCCACACTTAGTTGGCAATTATATGTTTTATATATCTATATATATATATATATAGATAGATAGATAGATACATACATACATACTTACATGTGTGTGTGTGTATGTGTTTGTATCGACAAAAAGATGTTCAATGAATCAGTACGCTGAGCAAAAATCTTCTAATGTTTAATCAAATGAATTATATCCCATGGGAGGACTTTACTCGTTTGATAAGTACAGATGAGATTGATAAAATTAGTAGATGATAAGCACACTAGTGGGCGGGTGATTGGTGATAAAAAAAAATTTTTTTAAGAAACTAACAAGCCCTTGATGTCAGCAGCATCTGCGAATGGCTGCAGGCCAACAGATAAAACCAGAAAAGGAAAAACGAAGTGAATGAGGATAGATCTACTCACATGTACAAACACAATCTCAACAGTTTATACATACATACATACACATATGTGTGTGTGTGTGTGTGTATATATATATATATTCTTTCTTTTATTCTTTTACTAGTTTCAGTCATTTGACTGTGGCCATGCTGGGGCACCGCCTTTAGTCGAGAAAATCGATCCCAGGACTTATTCTTTGTAAGCCCAGTACTTATTCTATCGGTCTCTTTTGCCGAACCGCTAAGTGATGGGGACGTAAGCACACCAGCATCGGTTGTCAAGCAATGCTAGGGGGACAAACACAGACATACAAACAAACACACATACATATATATATATATATATATATATACATATATACGACAAGCTTCTTTCAGTTTCCATCTACCAAATCCACTCACAAGGCTTTGGTCGGCTCCAGGCTATAGTAGAAGACACTTGCCCAAGATGCCACGCAGTGGCACTGAACCCGGAACCATGTGGTTGGTTAGCAAGTTACTTACCACACAGCCACTCCTGCGCCTTATATAAATATATATATATATATATATGTATGTATTTCTGTATGTATACACAATGCACTTTATAGAGAGTGTATGTACAGTCAGCATGACCAAGTGGCAGTCTGGTTATGTTGTGGTTAAGAAGTTTGTTTTCCAACCATATGGTCTTGAGTTCACCTCCACTATGTGACACCTTGGGTACACTGTGGGACTGAACTCTGTATATACATACATGCACATACATGTGTGACCACGTGTGTATTGCTGGCGATTTTTTCCTCCGTCTTCCCTTCCTTGGATCTTTCCTTTTCCTATGTTTCTGACGAAGAGCTCCGCTCAAAACGTTAAATCCTCCTTCTTTTTTTCCTTTCCTGAGCGTCCAATAACACTATACTTGTTCCACATCCTGACGTTGTGTTTTCTCTATGTGATTTCATGTTTGGATTAACTATATATATATATGTGGAGGCGCAATGGCCCAGTGGTTAGGGCAGCGGACTCACGGTCGTAGGATCGCGGTTTCGATTCCCAGACTGGCCATTGTGAGTGTTTATTGAGTGAAAACACCTAAAAGCTCCACGAGGCTCTGGCAGGGGATGGTGGTGATCCCTGCTGTACTCTTTCACCACAACTTCCTCTCACTCTTACTTCCTGTTTCTGTTGTACCTGTATTTCAAAGGGCCGGCCTTGTCACTCTCTGTGTCACGCTGAATATCCCCGAGAACTACGTTAAGGGTACACGTGTCTGTGGAGTGCTCAGCCACTTACACGTTAATTTCATGAGCAGGCTGTTCCGTTGATCGGATCAACCGGAACCCTCGTCGTCGTAACCGATGGAGTACTTCCATCCCACATATATATATATATATATAAAGGTAAGGCATAAATAATAGTCATTACATATTTTACTTTATGGAAGTAAATTTGACTTACAGCTGTTTCCAGTAATCATTATAGGTTCGTTATTGGCAAGTTTACTCAAACAGCCCATTGATAGGTTGAGAAAAATTGAATGACTGAGAAAGTTAATGTTACTTTCATCAGAGTCATTTCTGATTATATCTATATATAATAAGTGTAATAAAATTTAATATGTACTCAATGCATGAAGTGTCATTGTTGGGTCCAAGGTCCAATGAAAAGCCCCCCACAGGAGCTAGCCTAAAAGCCACCCGATACGGTGGCTGTTAAGCTAGTGAAGATATAACTGCTCAAATTGCTTTTTAGAATGTAGAATTTTTTTCCTACAATAATGACAGCTTTTACCGTCAAGTTAGTTCTACTGTTTACATTTGATGTCAAAAACACAATTTGAGTATGTTTATAGGATTCTGTTTTATGTGTCTTCATATATTAATATTAAGCGTAGGTGCAGATGTGTGGTTGAGAGGCTTGCTTTGCAATCACATCGTTTCAGGTTCAATTCCAACGTATGGCACCCTGGACAAGTATTTTCGACTTTGCCTTTCATCCTTTGAGAGTCGATAAATTAAACACCAGTTGTGTACTGGGGGTCGATCTAATCGACTAGCTCCCTCCCTCCAAATTTGAGGCATTGTGCCTATAGTAGAAAGGATTATTTGTGTTCCTACATGACATCTATAGTACTGGTTTCAAATTTTGGCACAAGGCCAGCAATTGTGGGGGAGAGTGCAAATCAATCACATTGGCCCCAGTACTCAACAGGTATTTATTTTATCAACCCTGGAAGTATAAAAGGCAAAGTCAACCCCCGGCAGCATTTGAACTCTGAAATAAAGAGTTATAAAATGCCACTCAGCATTTTTCCCATTGTACAACCAATTCTGCTGGCTCATCACTCAATACATTGTAAGAATGAGCTGGCAGAAACATTAGCATGCCAGGCAAAATTCTTAGTGGTTAGGTTCTAAGTTCAAATTCTGCCGAGGTCGACTTTGCCTTTCATCCTTTTGGGGTTGATAAATTAAGTACCATTTGTGTACTGGGGTCCCATCCCCCAAAATTCTGTGCCTTGTGTGTGCCTAGAGTAGAAGGGATCATTTAAGGTGGCAATCTGGAAGAAACGTTAGCACACCAAGCAAAATTTTTAGCGGTATTTCATCTGCCGCTATGTTCTGAATTCAAATTCCGCCGAGGTCAACTTTGCCTTTCATCTTTTTGGGGTCGATTAAACAAGTACCAGTTACGTACTGGAGTTAAATCGACTTAATCTGTTTGTCCTCTCTGTGTGTAGCCCCTTGTGGGCAGTAAAGAAATAAGAAACATTAGCACAACGGGCAAAATTCTTAGCAGTATTTCCTCTGTCTTTATGTCGAGTTCAAATTCCGCTGAGGTCGACTTTGCCTTTCATCCTTTCGGGGGTTGATAAATTAAGTACCAGTTGCATACTGGGGTTGATCTAATAGACTGGTCACCTCTCCAAAAATATCAGGCCTTGTGCCTAGAGTAGAAAAGAATATTTATAATATTGTAGTTGTTGTTTGATATAGAGCTAAGTGCTATGATCAAGGCTACAGCAGTGATTGTCCCATCATCTTTTATTTTCTGTTTCGTTTTTCAGATATATGTGCAGCAATGATTGTAATGTTAACAAGATTGCTTTGCATCCATATGATTTTGTGCTCAATCCCACCATGTGACACCTTGGGCAGATGCATTCTTCTAAAGCCACTGGTCACAACCAATACCTCATTAGTGAATTTTGTAAATGGAAACTGTGTAGATATCTGTCCTGTATATATATATGTGTGTGGATCGTATATATATATATATATATATATATATATATATCACCTTCACTGACCAGTCCGTCAGGCGTCCACTTGATACTGCTGGTCACAGCACGCTGTCCACTCCTCTCTGGATCGTGCATATATATATATATATATATATATATATATATAGATATATACATGTGGATTGTTGGCAATTTTTCTCTTCCATCTTCCTTTTCTCTTGGACTTTCGTCCATCTCCTGTTTCTGATGAAGAGCTTTGCTCAAAACATAAAACTACCTTTCTTTCCTTCCCTGAGCATCTGCTAATACTTTGCATGTACCATGTCCTCATGTTGTTGTTTTTTTTCTTGTGTTTGTTCATCATCGTTTAATGTCTGCTTTCCATGCTAGCATAGGTTGGATGATTTGACTGAGGACTGGCAAACCAGATGACTGCACCGGCTCCAATCTGATCTGGCAGAGTTTCTACAGCTGGATGCCCTTCCTAATGCCAATCACTCTGAGAGTGTAGTGGGTACTTTTACGTGCCACCGGCACGGCAGAATTTTTGGGGAGGGGACCAGTTGATTAGATCGACCCCAGTACACAACTGGTACTTAATTTATCAACCCCGAAAGGGCCAGTCAGGCGGTACTGGCAATGGCCATGCTCAAATGGTGCTTTTTACGTGCCACCTGCACAGGAGCCAGTCCATTGGCACTGGCAACGACCTCGCTCGAATGTGTTTTCACGTGCCACCGGCACAAGTGCTCGTAAGGCGACACTGGTAACAATCATGCTTGTATGGTGCTTTTTACATGCCACCGGCACGGATGCCAGTTAGCTGCTCTGGCAATGATCACACTTGGATGGTGCTCTTAGTGCTCCACTAGCACAGATGCCAGTCACTGAATTTGATTTATATACACACACACACACACACACATGTATATATATATATATATATATACATATATATATAGAGAGAGAGAGAGAGATAAAGTTACATAAGGCTGATTTATGGGATTACTCTGGATTTTAAGTCCAATAGTTAAAGCTTTATAGTGTATCATCAGATCCTAAACCTGTTGGCCTATGGCCTCTCTGTCATGTGTGTGTGTGTGTGTGTGTGTG
>NC_043010.1:52783940-52796440 GCF_006345805.1 Octopus sinensis | reverse complement strand
ATATATATATATATATATTATATATATATATATATATATATATATATATATATATATAATATAGAGAGAGAGAGAGAGAGAGAGAGACAGATAGGTATATTGATAGATAGACTAGTAGGTAAACAGATTAATAGATTCATTGGTTGATGGCTAAATAGAGGAATTAGATAGGTTGACTGATAGAATTAGATAGATAGATAGATAGATTGATTGATACACAGAGAGGTTGATAGATGAATATATATATATATATATATGTGTATATAGATGGTTGTAGATGTAGATGCAAAGAGCAAGTGCAGAAAAAAGATCAATAGAGATGGCTTGGCTTTCTAGACGCACAGACAGACTGATGGACACACAGACAGATTTCTGCGCAGGCAGACAGGCAGTGCATCATACACATAATACAGACGAATGATTCCGAATTCGAGGAGAATTCAATGCCGTTCTTTGCAGCGTTTATCATATCGGAGACAGCGAGTTAGTATTATCCTTCTGAGAGTATTTTTGTCTACTCCTGATGTTGTTGTTGTTGTTGTTGTTATTGTTATTATTGTTACATTAGTCAGGGTACATTATTGTTGTTGTTGTTGTGGAAGCAGAGTCTTTTTTTTTTGGTTGTTTTAGGTGTTGTTACTATTTACTTTCATTTATATTCTACCATCTGATTATCATTATCATTACTATTATCATTATCATTATTATCATCATTATTATTATTATTGAAACCACAATATTTTATTGTTATTATTATCAATATTTAAACCAATATTTTATTATTATTATTATTATTATTATTATTATTATTATTATTATTATCATTATCATTATCATTATTGTTATTGTTATTATTATCATTATTATTATTATTATCATTATTATTATCATTATTATTATTATTATTATTATTATCATTATTATTATCATTATTATTATTATTATTATCATTATTATTATCATTATTATATTATTATTATTATTATTATTGTTATTATTATTATTGAGTGAGAGAACAGCACATGCCATCAAAGTGACACTGGGGTAAAATATATACAAAGCCAGTATACCCATCACAACATTATTATCATTATTATTATTATTATTATTATTATTATTATCAATATTATTGAAGTTAATATATCATTATCGTCATCATTATCATCATCACCGTCATCATCATCTTCAACATTATTATTGTCGATGTCGTCATCATCACTGTTGTAATCACCGTTACCATCATCGTCTATTTCTTCTTTCTTTTGCTGTCATTAAGGTTGTTTAACCCCAGGTCAGCCCTGATTGAGTAGACCCGTCGTTAAAAATGCCTCCATCGCAACTATGACCATCTCATCTCTCACACACTTACATGTTCACATACGCACTAAATATATATACACACACACACATATATGTATACAAGTACACACACACACATATATATATATATATATATATACACATGTACATATGTATATGTATACAAATACATATATATATATACACATATATATATATGTATCTGTGTGTGTGTCTATGTATATACACACACTCAGTCACACACGACAAACACCCACTCACATGCATATATATATAATATATTATATATATATATATATATATATATTATATATATATTATATATTTAAAATATAATAGACACTTTAGTGATCTTTAAAAATGAAAAAATATTAAGGACATTTTAGATATAGTTATATATATATATATATATGTATATATATCATCATCATCAATGGATGTTAAATGATGATGATGATGATGATGATATATGTATATATTGACTAATATCTAATATGTACTTAATTTTTTTTTTTTGTTTTTAAAGATCATAGATTGTAATATAAGCAGTATTTGGCTGTTATATCTAGCCTGATGGACAGCAGTGTAGAAATTTCCTTATAGAATTATCATTTTTGTCGTTGTTGTTCTTGTTGGAGATATGTAGCGGTGTTCTTGCTTTTAGCATTGTGCTTGATTCTAGAAGTCATTCTAGTATCATATCAGTTCTGGTTAAAGGAAATCCATCCATGACCACCTCATCGTTTCAAGGTAGGAAGTGGGATATGTAAGACTACTACATTATCCAATATCTCCTTTCCTTATTTCTGAAGTTAACTGCAGTTTAAGGAAGAGTAGGAGACTTGACTGCTATTTCTAACGTGTCGAGTGACCACATAATGGCTCCCTCTTTTCATTGATGTTGTAATTCTGTTTAGTATTGCCTGATTATAGAAGTTGCTGCTGTTACTACTACTGCTGCTGCTGTTATTGTTGTTTGACCCCCAAGTTAGCACTGTTTAATCAGACCCTGTGATCCAGATCATTCCAACGGTGACCATCCTGTCTCTTAGTATATCTGTGACTGTAGTAGTATCATCATTAGCATTTTTGTTCTCATTTTGGTTTTTGGGTGTTTTAAAGACAAGGTGTAATTTTGAAGGAATTTTGGCTGCTACTTTCAGCTGGTCAAAATAACCACTCAAAGGACTTGCTCATTGCTGTTGTTGTTGTTGTTGCTGCTGTTCTGAGTATTACTATGATATTATCACACACACACAGACAGACTGTTGTGGTTAGCTTGTCAGCAAGGTATGAATGTGGTGGTGGTGGTGGTGGTGGTGGTGGTGTGGTGGTGGTAGTAGGTTTTCGCTTACTGTTAATAATTGCTACAGCTGCTCTTGATGTGTTGTCGACCATCATTATCCTCATCCTCTTCAGCATCATCATCATCATCACCATTGTCGTCATCGTTGTTGTCGTTTTTGTCATTGTCATTCTCTTCTCGGCACCATTGTCGTTATCATCATTATCATCGTTGGCATCATTATTATCACGATCGTTTGTCATCACCCTACCGTCAACAACATCATCGTCATCATCATCATCATCATCATCACCGTTGCCTTCATCTTCATCATCGACACCGTAGCTATTTTTTACTACCACCGCCACCACCAACACCACATCACCGTGATCTTAAATTGTTCTTTTATTTTTACCAACATCACCAATGTTTATTACCATCATCATCATCATCATCATCATCATCAACATCATCATCATCATCATCATCATCATCAGCATTGTCATCACCATCCACACCATTACTATTTTTATCACCACCACCACCACCACTGTTAACATGAACTTTATTGCCCTCGGCATCAACTCCCCCCCCCCACTGCTGTCTTCATCGTCGTCATCATTATCATTATTATTATCATCATCATCATCATCATCATTTGATAGTATCACTTCCTTCTCTCCCTTGCTATAGATGTGCTCTTGTTATAGTTTACTGTTGTTTGATATTATGCTGTTTATCTCCCTTGTTGTTGCTCTGACGATGATACTAGCGGCGGCGTTGGGGCTGGTGGATGCAGTGGGAGTATTAGCTATTGTCGTAGTTTAGCCGCTGGTCAGCTCTTCGTCTGGTCTTGAACCACTAAATTTTTTTTTATTCAGACACAGTGTATCTAGAGCTACAACTATCTAATGTCTGTTTCCTTTCCAAACACTCAATGATGCGAGTTGAAAATAATTTGGCTGTGAGGTTAAGAGGCTTGCTTTACAACCACATGGTCTTGAGTTCAATCTCTCTGTGTGGCGCCTTGAACAAGTGACTTCTCCTTTGGCCTCTGGATGACAAATGCCTTGTGAATGAAACCTGTAGACAGAAAGTGTGTGCAAGCCCCCATAGTATTCTGTTTATCTTTGTTTATCTTTGAAACTCTTTATTCTCTTTTACTTGTTTCAGTCATTTGACTGTGGCCATACTGGAGCACCGCATTTAGTTGAGGAAACTGACCCCACAACTTATTCTTTGTAAGCCTAGTACTTATTCTATCGGTCTCTTTTTGCCAAACTGGTAAGTTACGGGGATGTAAACACACCAGCATCAGTTGTCAAATGATGTTGGTGAGAACAAACACAAACACACAAACATATACACACATACATACATACATATATATATATATATATATATGATGATCTGGTTCTTGACTGATGACTGAGGGCTTCGAATGTCCCGTCCTGTGGTTTTGTGTCGTCTCTGGTGTTTCATGTTCTTGTCCATGTCTGTATTTAATTTTACTGTTTACCTACTATATATATATATATATATATCTATATTATATATATACGACGGGCTTCTTTCATTTTCCGTCTACCAAATCCACTCACAAGGCTTTGGTCGGCGCCCGAGGCTATAGTAGAAGACACTTGTCCAAGGTGCCACGCAGTGGGACTGAACCCAGAACCATGTGGTTGGTAAGCAAGCTACTTACTACACAGCCACTCTTGCGCCTATATCTTTAGACTTGTTTCATTCATTAGACTGCGGCCATGCTGGGGCACCACTTTGAAGAATTTTAAATTGAATGAACCAGCCCTAGTACTTTATGTTTTTCCGAAAGCCTGGTGCTTACTCTATCACTCTCTTTTGCCGAACCACTAAATTATGGGGGACATAAACACACCCAACACCAGTTATCAAGTAGTGCAGTAGAGGACAAACACATACACGCACTCACACACACACATGTATGTATACACAATGGGCTTCTTTCAGTTTCCATCTACCAAATCCACTCTCAGGGTATTGATCGACAAAAGGCTATAGTAGAAGACACTTGCCCAAGGTGCCATGCAGTGAGGCTGAACCCAAAACCATGTGGTTGAGAAGCAAACTTCTTACCACATGACCACACCTATTTACTAATGTTTCCTTCCTTTCCAAAGACATCAAAGCGTGATATGATAATGATTTGGCTGCTATTTCTAGCAAATAAAAATGATACTATAGAGACTTCGTTTTTTGCTGGTTTTCATGATGTTGGTGCTGGTGCTAGTGTTGGTCTTGGTGGTGATGGTGGTGATGGTGGTTGTGGTGGTGGTGGTGGCGGTGGTGGTGGTGGTGCTGCTGCTGCTGTTGGCAGTTACGTTTAATGTTTTAGGTACCACTTCTGCTGATTGATATTGTGATTACTGATGGTGATAATAATGATGAGGATGATGATGGTGATAATGATGACGATGGTGACGATGATGATGATAACGACAACGCTGATGATGATGATAATGGTGATGATGATGGTGATGGTGATGATAACGATAATTATTATTATTATTGACAGGGCTGACGGCAACGTTGGTTATTACAGAGAAAAAAAGAAAACGTGTTATGTAATTCTTACATTCAAAATTACACTGTGCAATTATATGTGCAGCAGTGTCTGTAGATGCACGTATACACTTAAACGTATGTATGTATGTATGTATGGTTGTATGTGTATGTATGCATGTTATTTTATTCAAAACTGAGTCTGTGTGAGTCAATAATGGGAATTTCTACTTCCCAGCCTTCAAAGTTAATTGCATTTCGCACCTTTGTGAAACCACCATCCATGAGAAACCTCCCTCTCTCTCTCTCTCTCTCTCTCTCTCTGTCTGTATATATGTGTGTGTGTGCGTGTGTGTGCGCGCGTGTTTATACATGTATGTGTGTGTGTGTGTATGTGCATATATGAATATATATGTGCATATATTTACATACACATGTATTTGTGCATGCGTATGTGTTTGTGTGTATAATATATATATATATATATATATACCACCACATGCATATATATATGCTATATATATATATATACTGGAGAAAGTACATAAATGCGAAACAAGGTGGAAAAAAGAGTACTCAAATACCAGAGGTACAGTAATATGCTTTATTTAAAAGCTGCAGCAATATCAGAAAAACTGTTACTCAGAGTTTCACGAATGGAGCACAAATGACGATATATATACACACTAACACCACACACACACACATACTCATATATACATACATACCTATGTGTGTGGTGTGCGTGTGTAATGTAAATCTGTTCACTAAATACACATCTACACTAGTCTGTGTTTCATTCTGTCTTTCAACCTAGCTATCACTGAATGACATAATACACATAAAACAATTTAACAAATGAATGAAATGTTCTTCCCAAGCCATAGGTTCATAAAGTCTCTTTCTTACATTCTGTGGCATATGTATTCCTTCTTGAATGGGACACCGATTTGATGCAGGATTACTCATGTTTGCCGCCTGAGTGGACTGGTGCGACATGAAATGAAGCGTTTTGCTCAAGAACGCAATGCTTAGCCTGGGCCAGAAACCAAAAGTACAATTCTATGATTTTAAGCGCAACGCCACAACTACTACATCACCCATCTCCACAATACATTTGACTGTGGCCATGCTGGAGCACCGCCTTTAGTCAAAGAAATTGACCCCAGGACTTATTCTTTGTAAGCCTAGTACTTATTCTATCAGTGTCTTTTGCTGAACTAAGTTACGGAGACATAAACCCACCAACATCAGCTGTCAAGCGAAAGATGGGGGACAAACACAGACCCACAAACACAAACAATTGAAGGAGAGGGACTTTCTCCATCCAGGTTGCGGATCCGTGAATAAGCTGCCGGACGAGATAGTGAAGATGCCGAGACCACTCGGTTCAAAGTCTCCCTTGACCACAAATGGCCTGAACTCTTTACATGAACACCACCCTGTACATAACTCCATGTCCCCCTACATGGCCTTGCTTTTTGCTTTTTGAGCCAAAAAATTAACTAACTAACTAACATATATATATATATATGTATATACGATGGGCTTCTTTCAGTTTCCATCTACCAGATCCACTCACAAGGCTTTGATCGGCTCAAAGCTATAGTAGAAGACACTTACTCAAGGTTCCATGCAGTGGGACTGAACCCAGAACCATATGGTTGGGAAGCAAGCTTCTTACCACACAGCCGCTCCTGTTACAAGTGTAACTTTAACATAGTTCTCAGGGAGATTCAGTATGAAACAGGATATGACTAGCCTGGCTCTTTGAAACCCATGTACTGCTCATTATTGCTAGCTGAGTGGACTAAAGCAACATCGAATAAAGTGTCTTGCTCAAGGAGACAATACATCTCCTTGAATCGAACTCTCGACCTTACTATCATGAGCTAAATACCTAACCCACTAAGCCATGCACTCTCACTCTGATGTCGGATAAGCCACAGCCAAATCAGAGATGCTGAAATATGTGGCACAAAATGGCTGTACTATGCTTCAATCGAAACAAATTGACCCCAGGACTTATTCTTTGTAAGCCTAGTACTTATTCTATCCGTTTCTCTTGCTGAACTGCTAAGTTACGGGGACATAAGGCCACCAACATCAGTAGTCAAGCGATGGTGGGGACAAACACAAACATATATATATATGCTTCTTCACATCATATAAATATACGTAGATTCAGGCAAACACACATGTGTATATATGTATATACACACATGTGCACATTTATGTATGTATATCAAGGGATTTTTTTTTTGAAATGATACATTGTATCTCTGCATGTTGTTAAAAGGTTGGCATCAGGAACTGCATCTGACCATAAAAAAAAAACCGTTTCCTATGGAAGCAGAATTCAACTCAGAGCTGCATGAAATAGTGGACATAAAAAAACAATAATGATACGTATGTTTGTAGATATGTGTGTATGTATGCATGTATCATGTATGTATGTACGTATCTATGTATGTGTGTCTGTGTGTATGTATGTATAAATATATATATGTATTATGTATATATGTATTTATGTATGATGCATGTATGTATGTTTAAATGTGTATATATGTTAATATATATACATAATATACATATATATCTATATATGTATGTATGTATGTATACATGAATGTATGTATATATACATGTGTGTGTGTTGTGACTATATATATATATATATATATATATATATGTATATATATATATGTATGTATGTATGTGTATATATTATATGTATATGTATGTATATATATATATATATATAATATATATATATATATCAAATATATATTCCCTCCCTATAAATTTTGTGTATGTATTGATCGACACATTAACATTCTTGCGTAGTTATAGGTGCATACATGCACCAATACATATACATATATGTGTGTGTGTGTCTGTGTGCACGTGTGTGTGTGTGTGTGTGTGTGTGATGCTTGAGTGTGTCTGTGTCTGTGTCCATGTATGCTTCAATATAGATATCCATGCAATAATACATTCTGGCCAGGAGGTATACCAGCTCCCTCACTCACCTTTCTCTCACACACACACACCACACACACACACACACACACACACACGCACACACACGTACACAGAACTATATATGTATTGATGCTACAATGCATTATTTATACATGACCGATTCCTTCCCACAGTGTGGCCAGTGACCGACTTTTTTAAGTGATGATGGTATGGACAGTTTGGAGATCTTTGAAATACCACTGAATAGAGTTGTGGAGGAGACGGAAGAGAAGGAGGAGGCAGCAGGGAGGTGGGGGAGAGAAAAGAAAAAGAGGTGGAGGGAGAAATATTTGTGTAGATCTATGTAAACATAATCTATATATAATATTATAAAAACATTATAGTTGTAGGCCTGCCTGTATCTGTATGTATGTATGTGTGTGTATACACATATATACACACATGTGCACACATATATATATAATATACACATATATATGTGTGTGTATATATGTATGTATATATATATATATATGCAACTATCCCTGTATGTGTGTATGTGTATAAATATATATGTATCTATATCTATATTATATATATGTATATAAAGTGAGAATTTACAAAAAAAAACAAAAGACGAAGACGGGTGTGTAAACAACAAACAGATGCATTAGTTAGTTTAACACTCAGGAAGTGAGAAAGTCTTTTACGTTTCGAGCCTATGCTCTTCGACAGAAAGGAATGCAGAAAAAGAGAGGGAGAGAAAATAGAAAAAGGTTTAGTGGCTAACGATCTACATACACACACATAAAGATAGTTGCACACACACCACACATATATATATATATATATATACACACACACACACACACACACACACACACATATATATAATATACACACGCATACACAAATAATTTACAATTACAGTGCTACTCCAGCATGGCCGCATTTAAATGACTGAAACAAGTAAAAGAATGGAAGAATACAGGAATAGTTACACACACACACACACACACACACACACATATATAAATATATATATATAAAAATATGTATCTATATATACATACTCACACTATGTAAGACAAATGTACTCACAGCACATCGGTAAAATGTGTATCTCTATGTGTGTGACCATGCATGTGTGTGTGTGTGCATGTATGTTCCAATGTATGTCTGCACACTATTTTACAAATTTGACTATTCTATCTTCTTGGCTTTATTGGTTGCTTATTTGAAACGGTAGCTTCAAATATGTGTGTGTGCGTGTGAAAAGTAAGTATAAACACAAGCTTATATAGACAGACACACAGACATATTCATACCAATAATTGTTGCACTAGGGTTTGTTAGTAAATGCTTAAAGGAGAATCAGGATAAACTGGAACTTTCAGAAAGAGAAATTGACCGACTGATTCGTACATTGTAAGTGCAATCTGTGAGTAGAACTGTAAAAATATGGAAGACTTTTCTCAAGTTCCAAATGTGAATTTGTCTGTGTTGACTACATTCCAAAGATGGAGCCTTGTATCTTTGTTGGAAACTGGCTCCCTCCTCATTGGAAGATTTATAATAATTATAAAATAGAAGAGATACACACACACATAGCTACTCTATCCAGATTACAAGTTCAGGTTTATACTGCTTAAATAGCAATCTTGAGAAACGGCTTCTCAAAACCAGAAAGAAGGAAGCTGATTCAAAGACTATAGATCCAAGCTATCACTGGAACTAAAAATCTGTAGAACTCTCCAGAAGTTTATCATTTAAGTATATAATGAGCATGTCCAGATATGCAACTATATGCATGAGAATACATTCATAAAACAAAACATACAAATCTGCATGTATACATACATACATATTGGCATAGATTCATGCATGGCAATACCTTAGCATTGCCACAGCCCTCAGGCTCAAACAAGTAAAAGTGTATATATATATGTATATATATATGGTGTGTGTGTGTGTGTTTGTGTGTATATATATATATCACCATGATAACCATGACCGACCAGACCATCAGATGTTGCTACACATTGCTGGTCACAACGCGTTCGCATTGTTTTAGCCTTCGAATGGCGCCACCCCGCTAGCTAAGCGAGCAGGCCAGTGTATATATATATATATATATATATATATATATATATATATGTGTGTGTGTGTGTGTGTGTGTATTTGTGTATATATATATATATGTACATTCTATACACACAAAACACACCTCCGAGCAGTTTCCATCTACAAAATTCACTCACAAGGAATTGGTTGACCTAAGGCTACATTAGAAAACACTTGCAAAGGTACCACTCGGTGGAACTGAACCTGTGTCCACATGCTTTCAAATCAAGCTTTGCTTTTTAACCTCACAGCCACATCTGCACTCACACAGGAAAATAAATAAAAAAAACCGTTAACGAACGCAGATCTTTACCACCCTAGATTCAGATTCTGCAGGGATAGACATTGCTTCTTTCAAAAACACACAGTGATCAATAACGCAAACACCGTTCATGCAGCGAGATTGATTTAATCGAGTATGGCCCTCCCCAGTTCATGTACAGAAGTGGTCGGTTCATACGTTGGCCTCATGTCAAAATCTGAAATCAATATGGGATTATTGGAATATGTTGCAACCTTAATATAAGAACTAGCATGTACTTGGTACATGAACAAAATATAACAACTAGAAATGCAGATCATTCTAGTACTGTTCTATACGTCATAAGATAACACTGGGAGCGATTGCATTATAGCTTTGCCTGAAATAGCAGCCAAATCTCCATCAAATCACCCACTAGTTTCTCCTCTTTTCCATGCTTGCATGGATTGGACTGTGTTTTAATCTTTATTCTTTACTCTTTTACTTGTTTCAGTCATTTGACTGTGGCCATGCTGGAGCACCACCTTTAACCGAGCAAATGTATGTGTGTTTGTATATGTTTGTGTGTCTGTGTTTGTCCCCGACCCCCTAACATCGCTTGACAACCGATGCTGATGTGTTTACGTCCCCGTAACTTAGTGGTTTGGCAAAAAAGAATGATAGAATAAGTACTAGGCTTCCAAAGAATAAGTCCTGGGTTCGATTTGCTCGACTAAAGGTGGTGCTCCATCATGGCCACAGTCAAATGACTGAAACAAGTAAAAGAGTATGCCAGGAAAAATACATAGCAGCATTTCTTTTGTCTTTAGTTTCTGAGTCTAGACACTGCCAATATCAACCTTGCCATTCATCCTTTCACACTCAATGAAATAAGTACCAGTCAAACACTGGGGCCAGTGTAATCGGTTTACCCGCTTCCTTGAAATTGCTGGCCTTGTGCCAGAATTTGAAACCAATATAAGTTCTAAATATTTACTTTTTAATGACAGGTATTTTACTCTAAATTCTTCGATTTTTCCAAAATTAACTGAAATAAAATTTAGTTTATTTCCAACAGAAATATGGTAACAAAAGGGTCACAGCTGCATCATCCTCATCATCATCATCATCATCCTCATCATCATCATCATCATCCTCATCATCATCATCCTCATCATCATCATCGTCGTCGTTATCATCCTCATCATCATCATCATCACCATCATTATCATCGTTTAACGTTGGTCTTCCATGCTGGCATGGGTTGGTTTACCTTTGTTCCTTCTAATAAATAACTTAATTCTAGGTACAATTTCAGAGGGGCATCATCATCATCATCATCATCATCATCATCATCATTTAACGTCCATCTTCCATGCTGGTATGGGTTAGATGGTTTTAACCGGAGCTGGCAAGCCAGAGGGCTGCACCAGATGCAAGTAATCTGTTTTGACAAGATTTCTATAGCTGAATGCCCTTCCTAATGTCAACCACTCTACAGAGCATACTGGGTTCTTATTACATAATGCTAGCACAGGTAATATTTTCTACACAGCACCAGCACAAGTGCTTCTTTACATGGCACACTGGCACAGGTGCATTCTTATATGGCACCAGCACAGGTGCTTTATTATGTGACGCCAGCATAGGTGCTTTTAGACGTGGCACTGGCACAGGTGCAGTTTGTATGGCACCTGCATGGCATATTTATTTCTTTATTACCCAAAAGGGGCTAAACATAGAGGGGACAAAGACAGACAAAGAGGTTAAGTTGATTACATTGACCCCAGTGCATAACTGGTACTTATTTAATCAACCTCGAAAGGATGAAAGGCAAACTTGATCTCGGCGGAATTTGAACTCAGAACGTAACAGTGAGCTGGCAGAAATGTGGTAATGTTAGGCAATGTGTGTGTGTGTAGTTTAGATTTTATTATCATGTATGTATGTATATAAGCATGGTCGGGTCGTCGGCGACTAAACCAGCAACTCCACCAAGCTTGCTTGGTGAGGAGGGAGGGTGTT
>NC_043010.1:52767741-52780241 GCF_006345805.1 Octopus sinensis | reverse complement strand
TGGAGTTGTCAGGAGCTGGCAAGGCAGAGGACTACACCAAGTTCCAGTGTCTGTTTTGGCATGGTTATTACAGCCGGATGCCTTACTAATACCAACCACTTTACAGAGTGGACTGGCAAGGTCCCTTTTTGGCATGCCTTTAGCAACAACAGCACCACAATGCCAGCGTGAACAATGACAACAACAATGATGATGATGACGATTATGTTGTATGTCCCTGGCAGAACTGCAAAGCTAATTCTGTGCTGCCTGTGTTTAAGAGAACAATCGAGTGAGTGGTGGCTTTACTCAAAATCTAAGTTTCAGACATCACGTATGCATACATGCAAGCATCTATGTAATGTATGTACGTATGCAAATATGTGTTTGTGTTTGTGTGTATATATTTCTGAATATGCAAATATTGCTGCAGATGTAAGATGATGTATAAAAAATTGTATAATCTTCTTAGCACAAGTAAGAAAACATTATCCGTTGTCATTAGGCATGGCAACTCTGTTTAGATTTATGCATTAACACATTCACACATTACACACACAAACCTACATGCATATTTGTATGCTCATAATACAAATACACATAGACATGCATACACACACACACATACACACACAGAGTACATATACACAAACAAAAATAATATATTACTGAATACATTATCCTGCTTTGAATTTTGCTGAGCTTGCTCTTAGTCATGCTAAATTATCTATATATATATGGTGCAGGAGTGGCTGTGTAGTTAAGTAGCTTGCTTACCAACCACATGATTCTGGGTTCAGTCCCACTGCATGGCACCTTGGGGAAGTGTCTTCTACTATAGCCTCAGGCAAGCCAAATCCTTGTGAGTGGATTTGGTAGACAGAAAGTGAAAGAAGCCGGCGAGCTGGCAGAAACGTTAGCACGCTGGGTGAAATGCTTAGCGGTATTTCGTCTGACTTTATGTTCTGAGTTCAAATTCCGCTGAGGTCGATTTGCCTTTCATCCTTTTGGGGTCGATAAATTAAGTACCAGTTACACACTGGAGTCGATGTAATCGACTTAATCCCTTTGTCTGTCCTTGTTTGTCCCTTCTATGTTTAGCCCCTTCTTGGCAATAAAGAAATAAGAAACTGAAAGAAGCCAAGCCAGTTGTATACATGTGTGTGTCTGTGTTTATCCACCCACTATCACTTAGCAACCGGTATTGGTGTGTTTATGTCCCTGTAACTTGCGATTCGACAAAAGAGACCGATAGAATAAGTACTAGACTTATAAAGAATAAATCCTAGGTTGATTAGTTCGATTAAAAGGTGGTGCTCCAGCATGGCCACAGTCAAGAAGATTGAAACAAATAAAAGAACATGCATATATGAATATTTATATTTATATATGCATGTTCTTTATATTTATATATGCATCTGACGACTCCACTTGAGTGGACGCAAGCGCTAATATATGATTTATAAAAACATGTAACATATTAATAAATATCTGTAAATATAAAACCATCCAGTTTTCTGAGTACCTCATTTCTTCTAATAAATATTTATATATACATATCTATGCATCTGCATATGTATGGAATACAGTGAATGTCAGAATGCCTGAAGCTTATATAATATATTGCTCTGTAAGTAAATAAATAATATAATTGGGAATGTTATTAAAGTTCGGTTTCAGGGATGATTGTCCCCTCATCAGAAAACATATATCTTGAATATTTAACTATCCAGAGAATCAGTAAACTCAATATAGAAACATATATGTATACATACGTGTGTGTGTGTGTGTGTGCATATGCACACACATCTCAAAATTAGATAAATGTCATCGTTATTGAAAGATTATATTTCTGGAAACAAAATAATGTCATTTGTTGAATTTAGATTGTTAATCTATATTTAGTAGACATGCCTTGTGCAGTTTACACATAGATAGATGGATGGATGGATAGGTAGGTAGATAGATAGATAGATAGATAGATAGATAGATAGATAGATAGATAGATAGATAGATAGATAGATAGATAGATGGATAGTTAGATAGATAGATAATAGATAGCTAATAGATAGATAGATATCTGCTCTTTGTGATTCTATCTAGCCAATTGGCAGTGTTCATATATATTGATGTGCCTCAATTCTTAAGGAATCCTTTTAATTGAAATATACGTGCATGCACACACACAAACACACACACACGCACACACACATGTAGTTTGTTTTGTTGAAACTCAAGTTACAAAACAAACTTTTAGATTCAATTTCAGTAAAAAAAATTGTATTGAGCAATTTCTTTCTCATTTGTTTAACATTAGGCAACGTATGAAAAAGTACAGACAGACACACACACACACACACACACACACACACACACATATATATCTATGTATGCATATGTATATGTATATATATGTATATATTTGTGTGTCTTTGTTTGAGTGCATGTGGCAGTAGATTATCAGGATATAACATCAATAGTCTTCTTAATTTGCTTATAAAATATCAGTCTGTCACATAATTAAATAGTAAATATTTATATAGAACACAGTATAAAGTAAAACTTGCGACTGTAGATTTATACCCATTATCTATGTTTCGTTTATTATAACCTTGATAAACCTTTATCATTGTAACTGCTGTTCATAACTGTTGGTTTTTCTCTTCAACGTAAGTTAAAATTTCCTAAAAGCATTTGCATCCATCTTGTGATTGACCCAAAGTTGAATCAAAGCCAACACATGAAATATTGCAGCTTATTCTTAAAATTGAGTATAAGTCAAATCCTACACATTAAATGGGAATTCTGTGGGTTCAGAACAATGTTAACCATCTAGTCATCCTTAAGGATGACCAATAACTATTGTGATGACTTTGTTTAAATTGAAGAAGTGTTGCATACTTTCAACAACACTCTCTTATTTCTTTATTGCCCACAAGGGGCTAAACATAGATGGGACAAACAAGGACAGACAAATGGATTAAGCTGATTATATCGATCCCAGTGCGTAACTGGTACTTAATTTATCGACCCCGAAAGGATGAAAGACAAAGTTGACCTCCGTCGAATTTGAACTCAGAACGTAAAAACAGACGAAATACTGCTAAGCATTTTGCCCGGTGTGCTAACATTTCTGCCGGCTTGCTGCCTTAAGGCAATCATTAAATTGTTGGATAGAATGCCTTATAGCATTTGTTCTGACAGTCTGCTGTCTGAGTTCAAATCCTGCTAAGGTAATCTGGTATCCTTTCTTCCTTTTGTAGGGGTGGGTTTAATAAAATAAAGTACCAATGAAGGACCATGTGTCAACAGAATTGTTAGAGTTGTCAGGAAGCAAGATACCTTGTGGTATTTATGGTAGTTCTTTGAATTCTGATAGCAACACATGTGATAACACTGGTACCAAGCTATGTCAGCCCAAGTCAGAGGTTTTACTCTTATATAAAACGCATCTATGGTGTAGAGAATGAAACCTTGCGTATCTGGGTAACTACCTGTCATCCTTAAAAACTTCTTTCTCAAGATGCATAATCGATCTTGACCAATAGAAGTCTTACTTACCAGAATTCTTTTTCTTAAATTTTTTTTTTATCTTTTACTTATTTCAGTCATTGGACTGCTGCCATGTTGTGACACCACCTTGAAAGGTTTTTAGTTTTAACAAATTGATACCAGTACACGTGTTTTTCTTTAAGTCTGTTATTCATTCCGTCAGACTCTTTTACTGAACTACTAATTTATGGTAGACATAAGCAAACCAACACTAATTTTCAGTCAGTGGGTGGAGGAGAAACAGAGAGGAAAACACACACACATGATGAGATTCCTCACAATTGTTTCTATGTACCAAATTCATTCACAAGACAATTGTTGGTTCAGTATGAGACACTTACTCAAGGTGCCATGTCATGGGACTGAACCTGGAACCATTATTGTTGTAGTTATCGTTATTATTGTCATTTCCGCTGAGGTCAACTTTGGGAGTCAATAAATTAAATACCAGTGAAACACTGGGGGCAATATAATCAACTGGTCTCCTCCTGCAAAATTTCAGGTCTTGTAGAAAGGTTAATTATCATTATCATCCTCTTCATCATACAAAAGCTATATTTAGTTTAATTTGTAGAGATGTTATCCTGCAACATGGCCAAACATGCTGCCTGATTTTCCAGGTTAGAACCTGCTTACTGTGTTCTCTTCACTGAGGACCCGGCTGAGTTGACAGCTCATATTGATTGACCACATGGTCACAGCAGATGAGGAAGTATCTCACAGAGATGGAGCCTGACTGGAACTATGCTGGATGGGTCACCCAAGACAATGCAGGACTATACAGACAAATAGTAAATGCAGCAACATGCTGCAACAACTCATGCCTTCACACCTGATCCAACCTGATGTTATCCTGAGGTTTAGCAGCCACAAGTCTTGTCAAATTTCAAGAATCTTTTCTCAAGATGCTTACAGAATTCAGCTATACATTATTCTGCAACTGGAAAATACAGAACTCAATTCCAGTATCCCTCCATGTCAGTTTGGGCATTGAGGCGAGTGCACCAGTTATCATGGTAACAGTTGTACCTTTGTTTTCCATCAAATAGTCATACACAGTTCAGTGATAAGTGATATTGCTACAGCCTAAGTTGAACAGAATCAAATACTTCATCCTTTGTTCCATTCACAATGGCAGGGCTGTTATAGTTAACAAACCAGACATTGTTCCTAAACAATGGAAAAGTAATCTCACAATATTTAGGTGTATTCCTGTTATTTCCTACATAAACTGTGTCATTGAGCGCTGATTCTGTGAAGTATGTGATGTGTGAGTTGTGTTATTTTATTGTGCAGTGATTGTGTGACTGATTTTATAGATTGTATGTGTTTTTATATGTCGGTGCATAGACTATAATGTGTGTGTGTGTTGTAATATTATATTGAAAGTGTTATGGGTTAACACTGGAAGCAAAAAACATCTGCAGAAAGTAATACATAGATGTGTATAAGGCGGCGAGCTGGCAGAAACGTTAGCGTACTGGGCGAAATGCTTAGCGGTATTTCGTCTGCTGTTACGATCTGAGTTCAAATTCCGCCAAGGTCGACTTTGCCTTTCATCCTTTCAGGGTTGATAAATTAAGTACCAGTTACGCACTGGGGTCAATTTAATCAACTTAATCCCTTTGTCTGTCCTTGTTTGTCCCCTCTATGCTTATCCCCTTGTGAGCAATAAAGAAATAAGAAAGTAATACACAGATGTTTTTACAACATTTGGGTTAACAAAAATCTGCTATAACCAAATGTTTGTGTACCTGCAGGGGCCACAGACCCTACTAATATTAGGGTTGACAAACACAGATGCACAAACATACACACACACACACACACACAGAAATACATGCACACAAATACACACACACACATATATACAACAGGCTTCTTTCAGTTTCCGTCTACCAAATCCACTCACAAGGCTTTGGTCACCTATTGCACCTGTACAGGTAATGTTGATTTGATGGAGGGAGTGAGCTTATGTGTACACAGACATTTGATCACTATAAACAAATCGTATGTGTGGTTGTTCGGTAAGAAATTGTCGAACCCTCATACATCATCTAATGACAGGAGAATTCATTATATACATACATATATATATATATATATATATATATATATATATATATATTATATATATATATATAGTATTATTAGTGAATTGAAGAAATGGAGTTGAACGAAGATTGAATAGAATTCCTTTTATTGCATTCTACACATGCTTTGCTGCGCCTCTGTTCTGTTTTGTTCTGCCAACGGAATTCCTATTTTTTTCCTGAAGAGAAAGCCACAATATGGTATCCTTATTTAATCAGAATTTGGAAAATTGTGGCTTTTGAAACATGTGTAGAATGCAATAAAAGGAATTCTGTTCAATCTTCGTTCAACTCCATTTCTTCAATTCACTAATAATACTAAAATTCAATTATCCGCACCAACGCACGGTTGCAACACCAAAAGGTTTTATCTCCAACCGTGCTTTCTTCTGCTGTGATTTTTGATACCAAGGTATCGGTTAAACTTTTGATTAATCTGCAACAAGATTATTCATCTTTCTATATATATATATATATATATATCACCATCATCATCATCGTTTAACGTCCGTTTTCCATGCTAGCATGGGTTGGATGGTTCAACTGGGGGTCTGGGAAGCCAGAAGGCTGCGCCAGGCCTAGTCTGATCTGACAGTGTTTCTACAGCTGGATGCCCTTCCTAACGCCAACCACTCCGAGAGTGTATATATATATATAGATATAGGTTCAGCAAAAATTTAGATTCAAATGAATATGGTACTTAATTTAGATGCACCAGAATTTTGTATGGTGTTATCCATAAAAATCCGTGGGGTGATTATAATCAAAATAATACTTACAACATTTAATAAAAAGATGTAGTATGAAACGATCGTACCAAATTACCGGAGTCATTCTTGTTGCTTATTTTGATTATATATATATATATATATATGTTTGTATATGTGTATATATATTGTTAGATAGATATACATATGTATATACATGCCCACATACTTATTCACATACATACGCGCTCACACACACACACACACACACACATCATACATACATCCATATATACAATACCCGCTCTGACGTGGATACAGTCCAGGAACTGAAACAAATAAGAGTGGAGGAGTTTGCATATATATATGCGTGTGAATGGTTGTGTGTATGCATATGAGTATTTAGAGACGTGTGTACGTGCTTACATGCATGTGTGTTTGTGTGTGTGTGTGCGTGCGTGCGTGCGTGTGCGTGTGTGTGTGTGTGTGTATGTCTTGGTATATGACTAAACTGTAGCATTTGTTAAAAACCAACCATTCTCTGCTTTTAGTGCAATAGCTTCCAGTGAAAATGTTGTAGTTGTTATTTGGTGGTTGTGGCGGCAGTGGTAGCGATGGTGGCAGTAATGGCGGTAGAGATGGTGGAGGTGGCGGTGGTGGTGGTGGTGGTGGGGATACTCACTGATGTGCTGGTAATGATACAGTCTTAATGATGGTGCCTGTGGCTTTGACTAACTATAATGGCATTGAGGTGGTCGCGGATGCTTTTGGATGTGTTTGAATGTGGTGGAGGTGCGTGTCAGCAGTAGAGGTGTTTTGTTGTGATATTGGATTATAGGAGGTTGCTGGTGGATAGTAATGGTGGTGGTGGTGGTGGTGGTGGTGGTGGTGGTGGGGTGTTGGAGACTGAGTGCTGTTCGTATAATGAAGTGGGTGTTTATGTTATTGATGTGGAGATGGCACTGGGGGGGGGGATGCTGTCTGTGGTAATATGTTGTGATAATACGGCAGCTAGACGTGGAGGTAAACGAAGCTAACTTTGCTTACAGATGGGTGAGCTGTGGTTAATAACAGTCTCAAATTTTGCCATAAGGCCAAGAAGATCAGGTGAGGTGGGTAAGTTGATTACTGGTACTTATTTTACCAATCTATCAAAACGATGAAAGGCAGAGATGATCATGCTGGTCAAAATGTAAAAACCAGAGATGACCCTGGTGGTCAAAATGTAAAGACCAGAGATGACCATGGTGGTCAAAATGTAAAGTCCAGAGATGACCATGGTGGTCAAAATGTAAAAACCAGAGATGACCAAAGTGGTCAAAATGTAAAGTCCAGAGATGACCATGGTGGTCAAAATGTAAAGGCCAGAGATGACCATGGTGGTCAAAATGTAAAGACCAGAGATGACTATGGTGGTCAAAATGTAAAGACCAGAGATGACCATGGTGGTCAAAATGTAAAGACCAGAGATGACCATGGTGGTCAAAATGTAAAGGCCAGAGATGACCATGGTGGTCAAAATGTAAAGACCAGAGATGACTATGGTGGTCAAAATGTAAAGTCCAGAGATGACCATGGTGGTCAAAATGTAAAAACCAGAGATGACCAAAGTGGTCAAAATGTAAAGTCCAGAGATGACCATGGTGGTCAAAATGTAAAGGCCAGAGATGACCATGGTGGTCAAAATGTAAAGACCAGAGATGACCAAGGTGGTCAAAATGTAAAGACCAGAGATGACCATGGTGGTCAAAATGTAAAGACCAGAGATGACCATGGTGGTCAAAATGTAAAGACCAGAGATGACAAGGTGTGGTCAAAATGCCGCTAAGCATTTTGCCCTGCACATACTAATGGTTCTGCCAGCTCACTGCCTTAAGACCTGTAGTAATATCAGCTTCAGATTTTGCCACAAAGCCAGCAAGATCAGAGGAGGCGGGTAAATCAATTATATCAACCCCTGTGTGCTCAACTGGTACTTATTTTATTGACCCTGCAAAACGATGAAAAACAGAGTTGATCTTAATGGAATCTGAGCTCAGAACACAAAGACAGATGAAATGGAACTAAGCATGCCCAGCATGCACCAATGATTTTACCAGCTTGTTGCTTTAAGACTTGAGGTAATATTGGTTTTAAACTTTGGTGCCAGACCTGCAAGTATAGGTGTAGGAGTGGCTGTGTGGTAAGTAACTTGCTTGCCAACCACATGGTTCTGGGTTTAGTCCCACGGCGTGGCACCTTGGGCAAGTGTCTTCTACTATAGCCTTGTATTACTTTCTGCAGATGTTTTTTTGCTTCCAGTGTTAACCCATAACACTACTAAAGCCTTGTGAGTGGATTTGGTAGACAGAAACTGAAAGAAGCCTGTCGTACATATGTATATGTATATATATATATATTGTCCCCCCAACGTCGTTTGACAACCGATGCTGGTGTGTTTACGTCCCCGTAACTTAGCAGTTCGGCAACAGAGATCGATAGAATAAGTACTAGGCTTACAAAGAATAAGTCCTGGGGTCGATTTACTCAACTAAAGGCAGTGCTCCAGCATGGCTGCAGTCAAAAGGCTAATTGTGGTATTGTTCAAGTTAACTATGGTAATTGTGACCCCAGCTGTGGTAACAAATAGGTGAGCTAGCCATAGTAATAGGTAAGTAAGTTATTGTTATTGCATACCAAGCTTTGGTAACAGATGGGTAAGCTATGGTAATAGTAATGCTAGTCATGGTAATAAGCAAGTTAGCTGTGGTAATAGGATGATTACCTGTGGTAACAGGTGGGTGAGCTATGGTAATAATAAGGCTAGTCATGGTAATAGGCAAGTTAACTGTGGTAATGATGAGGTTACCTATGGTAACAGACGGGGGAGCTACAGTAATAGTAAGGCTAGCTATGGTACTAGGCAGGTTAGCTGTGGTAATGATGAGGTTACCTATGGTAACAGATGAAGAGCTACGGTAATAGTAAGGTTAGCTATGGTAATAGGCAAGTTAGCTGTTGTAATAATGAGTCTGCCTGTGGTAACAATGGGTGAGCTATGGTAACAGAAAGGCTAACAGTGGTAATGGGCAAAAATAGCTATGGTAATATTGAAGCTAACTATGGTAACCAATCATAATAATAGCTGTGAAATTATTATCAAAGCTAGTAGGGCTAGCTCTGTTAATAATGGCAACCGCTGTGGTAATTGCACAGCTAGCTATAGTAATATCAAACCTAACTGTGGTAACATATCATGATTATAGTGGAGTTGGTCATGGTAATATAGAGTGGTGGTGTCGGCAGTGGTGGTTTTTATAGCAGGGGAGATAATTGGTAGAGGTAGGTATTGTGGTTCTTGCCTTTAACAACGAAGGTGTCAATGCTGGTATTCAGAAGATAGTAGTAGTTATAGTTAGTAGTAGTAGTATTAGTAGTGATTATATGGAGGTGGTGGTGGTGGTGTGGTGGCAGCAGGGGCAGCAGCAGTAAAATTGCTAGTAATGGTGGCATTACCTGTGGAGATACAATGGTGATGGTAGTAGTAGTAGTAGTAATGATACTGATGTTGTGATGGTGGTGGTGATGACAGTGATGTTTATGGTATTGTAAAAAAAAAGGGGGGGGGGCTGTTGATGATGATGATGATGATGATGATGATGCTTCATTATCATCATTGGCTGCTGCTGTTGCTGCTGCTGCTGCTGCTGCTGTCCCTGCTGCTGCCCTCTGTTCTCAGTGTTTGCATCATCTGCCGTGTGTAAATTGATCGATTGTACATTGACTACACCTGCCCCCCCACCACCACCACCACCACCACCACTTCCTCCTCCATTACATTCATTATTGCTCCTGTCCCTCCCTTCACTTTCTGTCTCTGTCTCTCTGACTCTTTCTCTCTCCCTCTCTCTCTCTCTCTCTCTCTCTCTCTATCCCTTTCTGTCTTTTTCCATGTATGTGTCTTATTTCTTTCTCCTTACTCAATGCACCCTACTCTCTCTTGACCTCTTTTTCATTCATCCTTTCTTCTCTCTCTCTCTCTCTCTCTCTCTCTCTCTTTCACTTTCTCGCCCTCTTTTTTCTTTCTTTCTCTCTCCTTTTCTCCTTCCGTTTTTCTCTCTCCATTTCTCTTATTCTTTTTCTCTCACTTCTTTTTCTCTTTCTCTTCCCCCATTTCTCTATCTCCCTTTTTCTATTTCTTTTCCCCTTTCCCTCTTTCTCTGTCTCTCTCTCTCTCTCTCTCTCTCTCTCTCTCTCACACACACACACACACACACATGCGATACATATGTATATACAGGGCTTCTCTTCAGCCCTGGCTCTTCTTCCTACTTGTCTACAAACCTACCTAATTCCACTACCAGCATCATCATCATCATCACCGTCGTCATCGTCGTTGTCATCATCATCATCATCATCACCAGTGTTTACAGTATGCATGTTCTCAGTTTTTGCATTCAGCATACATGACAATATTTTCTGTCATCATGCACCAATTCTTTCTCTCTCTCTCTCTCTCTCTCTCTCTCTCTCTCTCTCTCCTTACTCTTGCTCTCTCTCTCTCTTTCTTGTCTTTTTTTCTTCCTTTACTGTCACCATCATTAGTTCATCATTACCATCACCATCAACTTCAATCCATTTGTCTTTCAGCTTTAATCATCTTCGTCATCATCATCATCATCATCATCATGTATCTTCATCATTACCATCATCATCATTACCCTAATCATCACCAACATCACTATCATCAGCATCATCACCATCATTGTCATCATCATTACCCTCAACATTACCACACCATTATTCCACATCATGCACTGATTTGTATTGATACTGGTATAGGTATTGGTAATGATGGGGGTGGAGATAATGCTACTGGTGTTGATAGTAGCATTGGTGATAGTACCAGTGGTCTTCATCAGAGAGGTATTCATACTGTTGTTGCTGTAATTGTTTAACCAGTGAGCAGAGGTCTCATTAGCATGCCAGACAAAGCACTTTGAGGCATTTCATCCATCTATTACAGGACACATCATCATCATCATCATCATCATTGTTTAACGTCTGCTTTCCATGCTAGCATGGGTTGGACGATTTAACTGAGGTCTGGCGAACCAGATGGCTGCACCAGAATCCAATCTGATCCGGCAGAGTTTCTACAGCTGGATGCCCTTCCTAATGCCAACCACTCCAAGAGTGTAGTGGGTGCTTTTACGTGCCAGTCAGTGTACTGCAACGACCACACTCAAATGGTGCTTTTTATATGCCACCTGCACAGGAGCCAGTCCAGTGGCACTGGCAACGACCTCACTTGAATGTTTTTTCACATGCCAGTAAGGCAACGCAGGTAATGATCACGCTCGAATGGTGCTTTTTACGTGCCAGCTTGTTGCTCTGGCAATAATCATGCTCGTATGGTACTCTTAGTGCTCCACTTGCACGGATGCCAGTCATCGAATTTGATTTTGAAGTGCAATGATTTGTCCAGGGCCCTATAATGGTGTTATGATAGCCCTGATTACACCTGTGACCATCCTGTTTTTTTAAGGAGGAATCAAAGACTCTGCTATCCTGTTTTTGCTTTCCTTTTATAGGACAACAAGGTTTGATTTGAGGGAGGCTTGACTACTATTTTTACTAGTCGCTTTGGTATTGTTGTTGATGGCTGTGGTGATAATGCTACTGGTGTTGATAGTAATATTGGTGGTATCAATACTACCAGTGGTTTTTATCAGTGGCATGGCTGTGTGGTAAGAAGCTTGCTTCTCAACCACATGGTTCTGGGTTCAGTCCCACTGCATGGCACCATGGGCATGTGTCTTCTTATTTCTTTATTGCCCATAAGGGGCTAAACACAGAGGGGACAAACAAGGACAGACAAAGGGATTAAGTTGATTGCATGGACCCCAGTGTGTAACTGGTACTTAATTCATTGACCCCGAAAGGATGAAAGGCAAAGTCGACCTCAGT
The DNA here is from genome assembly GCF_006345805.1 of Octopus sinensis. NCBI lineage: Eukaryota > Metazoa > Mollusca > Cephalopoda > Octopoda > Octopodidae > Octopus > Octopus sinensis. The sequence goes on along the minus strand of NC_043010.1, from coordinate 52,767,961 downwards.
GGAATTTGAACTCAGAATGTAAAGACAGGTGAAATACACTATGCATTTTGCCCAGCATGCTAACGTTTCTACCAACTCACTGCCTTTGTCTTCTGCTAGTCTTGTGAGTGGATTTGGCAGACGGAAACTGAAAGAAGCCCATCGTATATATGTATATATTTGTGTGTCTGTATTGACAACCGATGTTGGTGTGTTTACATCCCCGCAACTTAGCAGTTCG
>NC_043010.1:52725241-52762741 GCF_006345805.1 Octopus sinensis | reverse complement strand
CGAATGACATGTGTGGCACCTTGGGCAAGTGTCTTCTACTATAGCCTCAGGCCGACCGAAGCTTTGTGAATGGATTTGGTAGACGGAAACTGAAAGAAGCCCACCATATATATATATATATATATATATATATATATATAAATATATATATATATATATATATATACGTATGTGTGTGTGTGTGTGATTTTATGTCTGTGTTTGTCCCTCCACACTGTTGAGTACTGGTGCTGGTCTGTTTAAGTTCCCATAACTTAATGGTTTGGCACAAAGGAGCGATGTAGTATGTACCAGGCTTGAACAAAAAGAACAAAAAAGAGATAAAAATTGAAGTCAGTATATATTCAACAAAAAAAGTTCTTCAAGGTGGTGCCCCAGCATGGCCATAATCCAATAACTAAAGCTAGTTAAAAAAATGAAGATACTAAATTCTTTGTTTTTTTCAAAATTAACTGAAACAAATGGCAGTGGAAATATGGTACAAAAAGGGTTAATTATGGCCTCCTTTCAGAGCATAAACTGATTGAGCTGACCCCATTTTTCTGGATGTTATTATACTGACTCAGACCAACCTAAGTCGCTCTGGAAAATTAGTGATTATATCCAATTATCAAGAAATAGTATTTCTAAGACTGCAAGCTGGCAGAAACGTTAGCACGTCGGGCAAAAGGCTTAGCGGTATTTCATCTGCCACGACGTTCTGAGTTCAAATTCCGCCGAGATCGACTTTGCATTTCATCCTTTCGGGGTCAATTAAATAAGTACCAGTTACACACTGGGGTCGATATAATCGACTTAATCCATTTGTCTGTCCTTGTTTGTCCTCTCTGTGTTTAGTCCCTTGTGGGTAGTAAAGAAATAGGTATTTCATCTGCCATTACGTTCTGAGTTCAAATTCCACCAAGGTCGACTTTGCCTTTCATCCTTTCGGGGGTCAATTAAATAAGTACCAGTTACACACTGGGGTCGATATAATCGACTTAATCCATTTGTCTGGCCTTGTTTGTTCCCTCTGTGTGTAGCCCCTTGTGGGAAATAAAGAAATAAGAAATAGTATTCCTGTCACTTCAACTCAACATCTCTCCTCTCTAAACCATTCCGTATCGCATCAAGCAAATGTTGTATGGGGAATTTGTACACACATCCCCTCTGTGACTGGCTAAGTGAACTATACCAGTTAGTATAAATGAGCATGCACAGCACAGTCTGAGAAGATTATCATATGCACAGTCGTAGTGTACAGGTCGTAGGAATTATTGAATAGACATATTCTGGAGTGCTTGTTGAGGATACACAGTTGGGAAGTAATAAGAGAACATCAGGGATGTTTGATATTATAACAGTTCAGAGATAACAGTGACGATAGAATAAGTACTAGAATAAGTCTGGTGGGGTCGATTTGGTCGACTAAAGGCAGTGCTCCAGCATGGCCACAGTCAAATGACTGAAACAAGTAAAAGAGTAAAAGAGTATATATATATATATATATATATATATATATATATATGTGTGTATATATATATAGGCAAGGAAAAATTATAAAAAGGCAGAATGCTAAATTGAAGGTAAATTTTAATGAAAATGGGTGTATGGAAAATTTTAAAAACTTTTTTTTAAATATTTTAAAATTTTCCATACACCCATTTTCATTAAAATTTACCTTCAATTTAGCATTCTGCCTTTTTATAATTTTTCCTTGCCTATCATTTCTCCACGTGCAGTCAACACAACCCCACCATTTATTGATTTATATGTATATATATATATATACACGCACACACATACAAACACACACACACACACGTACACATACATGTAAGTATTTATGTATGTATATGCATGTGAGTGTGTATGTAAATATATAATGAGTTTCTGTCGGTTTCCAGTTACCATATACACACACTGCTTTAGTTTAACCTGAGCTATAAGTAGAAGACACATGACCCAGGTACCACACATTTGGACTGAACCCAGAACCACATAGTTGGGAAGTGAACTTCTTAACCATACATTCATACTTGCACCTGTGTTAGTTAGTTGTAAGGTAAATGCTGAATGACATTTTCAGTACTACCCTCCCATTTCTCCCCTGGTACATTAATTAACGAGATCAGTGAGGTGGCCTTTACATGGTTGTTTCATTCGCTAGAAATAGATACCAAATCTCATCTCTCAAATTACACCTATATCATCTTAGAAAAGCATACATGCGTGTGTGTGTGTTTTGTAGAATATAATTTTGAGTTACCTGGAAAAGATGATGTGTTTGTTTGCTGGAATGCCTTTGATCATAGGCCTACTCGATCAGGATAGACCTGGGGTTAAAACAACAACTAATTAATGCTGATATTGATTTTCTATGCATGAATTAATCAGAAAGTGTGCAACAAATTAATTTACTAATTAATATTATTTATGGACTAGGGGTTACACCTGGCACAAGAACTGATGTCTCTAACATTCACATCTGGCACAGCTTCTGCTGAAGTGAAGTAATTTCATGCTTCTACCACATGGTCTGCTATTTTATTAACAAACCTCACTCCCACGGAGAGGAAGGAACCATGACTGTCAGTTTCTGCTGTTACTTACTCCACGAGAAAGTTTCAAGTATTTTGGTTATAAACACAGCATATATAATAAAAGCAGCAAGAGGTAGGTGGTGGAGATGGTGGTGATGGTGTTATGAATATCACATTTACAAGCCAATGCCAGAATTTTACTCTCTTTCACTATCTCTCTGTCTATCTCTTTCTCTCTTTCTCAATATATGTGTGGATGCATGTGTATATATATATATATAAGTATATGTCTATGTACATATATATATATATATATATATATATATATATATATATATGAAAAAACAAGTCAAGATAGAAAATGCTAAAATAATTTTATAAAGAACATTTCAGTACCGGTTTCCGTCATTTGAGACCTTTTCAGCTATATATATATATATATATATATAGGTCGTCATCAACTTATGGCCTGTCTGACGACCGATCAACTTTATGACAATTGGCAAGCCGGCCCCTGGCAGCAATTATAAATAGTCCAGTTGAAACCTGATGGGTTTAATTTCTTAGAAATTATCCCGTTTACGGATGACATCAGTTCACAAACGCCCACCCTAGGTTTGGTTATCGATCACCACTGTGGTTATCCCAAGTGTTGGATGAATATCCTGTCACAGAGACATCGAGCTAACCTCATATTTGTTTATAAGATAACTGCTTCAGACTCCAAACAAATAACACTGTTGTACTATAATACAGAATTCTGTGTGTGACTTTTACCTGAGAATGTAAATTAAAATTTTAAAATATAAAACAAAGCTATGTAGGCCTATAGGCTGACTTACAACCAAATCAACTCAGTTGGAACCAATTGTGGTCATAAGTCAACGACAACCTGTGTTTATATATATATTATATATGTACGTGCACATGTGTATATATCATCATCATCAGCGTTTAACGTCCGCTTTCCATGCTGGCATGGGTTGGACAGTTTGACTGAGGAATGGTGAGACAGAAGCTGCACCAGGCTCCAGTCTGATCTGACAAAGTTTCTACAGCTGGCTGCCCTTCCTAACGTCAACCACTCCGAGAGTGTAGTGGGTGCTTTTACGTGAGGCCAGCATGAGGGCCAGTTAGGCAGTTCTGGCAAAGACCACACTCAAAAGGTGTTTTCTACGTGCTACCTGCATGGGAGCCAGTCCAGCAGCACTGGCAACGACCACGCTCGAATGTTGTTTTTCACATGCCACCGGCACATATATATATATGTATATATATATATGAAGGCACATGGCTCAGTGGTTAGAGCGTCGAGCTTACAAATGTGAGGTTGTTGTGTGTTCTTGAGCAAGACACTTTATTTCACATTGCTCCAGTTCACTCAGCTATAGAAATGAGTTGCAACGTCACAGGTGCCAAGCTGCATCGGCCTTTGCCTTTCCCTTGGATGGATAACACTAGTGGTGTAGAGAGGTGAGGCTGGTATGCATGGGCGACTACTGGTCTTCCATAAACAGCTTTGCCCGGACTTGCGCCTGGGAGGGTAACTTTCTTGGTGCAATCCCATGGTCAGTCAAGACCAAAGGGGATCTCAGCATATATATGAGTATATATGTGAATATTGATTTCAAATTTTGACAAAAGACCAGCAATTTCAGGGGTATGGGTTAAGTTGATTATATCAACCCATGCACAACTGTTTTCTTATTTTATTGACCCTAAAAGGACAAAAAGTATAGTCAACTGCAGCAGAATTTGAACTCAGAATATTAAGACAAGCAAAGTGGCACTAGAATTTGGCCTGGCTTGGTAACAATTCTGCCAGCTCATTGCCTTTATGTATTTGAGTTCCAATATTTTAAATCTGGGTTTGTCCCATTAACGGGGATGGCCAAACCTACCGCACACTTACAGCAACCGCTCTCACACCATCTCGCCATCCTGCCTGGTTCCCAACCTCACCCCAAGCTTCTCCTCAGACCGTAGGCCATCATAAGACAAGTCATGCTTGCGCAACCCAGGATGAGGGTTTATACCTTCCTTTCTGGGCTCGTGGGTACCCACGCTTCTTTGCTATTGTCATGAGGTTTTTTCAAAGCAGGACCACTCGTGTCAAGAAACCACAGTTTCTAGACATGAGTCTTCTTGTCAAACCTCTAAGTTATGGGGATGTAAACAAACACTAGTTTTTAAGTGGTGGTGAAAAAACAAACACAAACACACACACACACACACAATAGGCTTCTACAGAGTTTCCATCAACCAAATTCACTCACAAGGCATTGGTTAGCCTGGGGCTGTAGTAGAAAGCACTTGCCTGAGGTACTGTACTGTGGAACTGAAACTGAAACCATGTGGTTGCAAAGCAGATTTCTTAATCACACAAAAAAATATAAATATATGAACATACACACACATATATATAAAGTTAATCCAAACATGAAAACACAAAGAGAAAACACAACGCGAGGACATGGAACAAATATAGTATTATTGGACGCTCAGGAAGGAAGGGAAGAAGAAGGGTTTTACGTTTCGAGCGGAGCTCTTTGTCAGATACATAGGAAAAGGAAAGATCCAGAGAAGGGAAGACAGAGGAAAAAAAATCGCCAACGGTACACACGCATGATGGATGACCTACTTGCCTAGCTAGCAGGGTGGCGTCATTTGAAGGCTAATAGGATGCAACATGCATTGTGAGCAGCGATGTGTAGCATCTGATAGTCTGGTTGGTCAATGATCATGTGTTTCATGTGTGTGTGTTTGTGTATTTTAAACAATCTTAATGATATCGTAGGTATAGGAGTGGCTGTGTGGTAAGTAGCTTGCTTACGAACCACATGGTTCCGGGTTCATTCTCACTGCGCGACACCTTGGGCAAGTGTCTTCTACTATAGCCTCGGGCTGACCAAAGCCTTGTGAGTGGATTTGGTAGATGGAAACTGAAAGAAGCCTGTCGTATATATGTATGTAATAATATATAAATGTATGTGTGTGTATATGTTTGTGTGTCTGTGTTTGTCCCCCCAACATCGCTTGACAATCGATGCTGGTGTGTTTACGTCCTGGTAACTTAGCTGTTCGGCAAAAGAGATTGATAGAATAAGTACTAGGCTTACAAACAATAAGTCCTGGGGTCGATTTGCTCAACTAAAGGCGGTGCTCCAACATGGCCACAGTCAAATGACTGAAACAAGTAAAAAAGTATAGGATTGAACGCCACGCATCCATTTCCAAGTAAGTTTTATCTACACACACACACACACACACACATATATATAATTATATATATATATATATATATATTATATATATATATATATATACATATAATATATACACATACATATATATATATATACATATATATATATATATATATATATATATATATATATATATATACACATATATATATGTATTGTCTTGTTGCAGAATGAATGCTCTAGAATACATCACACATTCTCTGCTGCATGGCACCAGAATAAATATTAGAGAGAATTTAAACATTTAAAGCTACTTCACTATACTGATCTTGTTTAGAGAGTTAGCGAGCTGTATTTTGATCCAAAGAGAATATATATGTATGTTTTCTTGAAGATTTATATAAATCCTTTTCTCACTGAATTCAAGCCAGTTGCAAACAAAGCAACGTGGCTTCTTTGTTTGAATCGAAATAATTGCAAAGATTTGCATACGTGTGTGTGTAAGTGTGTTGATGTATGAATACATATAGGTATATATTTGCATATATATGTCTGTGTTTGTGTGTGTGTGGAGATATTTGTGTTTGTATTGGATAACTGTTCAGCACATGGATATACATGCTTGCTTCATGTGAGTATGATATGTGTGCATATATGATAGATTGGTGTGTGTGTGTGCATTTGTGTGTGTCATGTGTATATGACTGCTAAGCAACGGGAGCATGAACATGCACAAACATAACGACACATACACACATGCATACACACAGGTGCACACACACACACACATACATGTGTTTGTGTGTGTGTATATATTCAGAAATTATACATAGAAGTACAAACAAATGGGAAATACACGCATAGGATGTTGCTAAATCCTCTTCCGATATCATCCAAAGGATTGTAGCAATTTCACTCCTTTAACGATAATATTACTCCCCCCTCTGGTGGTGTCAGCGACAAGCAGCTGCTGGGAAACAGCAAGCAAAGAAACAAGGGATCGAACATTACAGAAAAGTGAATATACAAACAATAATGAAATAAATATACATTAAAAAATAAAATAATTTTTGAGATGATACAAACAGCAAATGGACAAGAGACAAAGATGAAAACAAACACAATGGTGAAATCTCATGTTAATTCAGAGCAGTGGTTTTCAACCAGGGTTCCGCGGAACCTTAGGGTTCTGCCAGTACAGTCCAGGGGTTCCGCAAGAAGTTACAAAAATGCTAAAATCGGCTGTAATTTTTAATTCTCCTGTGCATATATGTGTGCATAAGACTATTAAATTATTGCACAGGGGTTCCTTGAGCCAGTGGAATGTTTGCTTGGGGTTCCGCTCCAGCAAAAAGTTTGAAAAGCACTGATTCAGAGTATTTAGTTACATCATTTTATGTTTGGTGTTCAAATCACAACAGATTTAACTTTTGATTTCATTCTTCTGGGGACAGGCATCAAGGATGAAACAGGTACCAGCCAAGATGCATATATACATGTGTGTGTTTGTGTTTGTGCGTATGTGTGTATATCGATGTTTGTCTTTATGCCATTGCTTGGCAACAGGTGATAGTTTGTTTCCATCCCTGTAGGTTTGCGGTTCAGAAAATGAGTCCAAAAGAGTCTGATAGAATAAGTACCAGTTTTAAAAAATAAAAACCAGGGCCAATTAATTCACCTAAAACCCTCTAAGGCAGTGCCCTAGCATGGCCACAGTTTAATAACTGAAGCAAGTAAAACATAAAACATACATAAAAGTGGCTGAGGTGGTAAGTAGCTTGCTTACGAACCACATGGTTCTGGGTTCAGTCCCACTGCGTGGTACCTTAGGCAAGTGTGTTCTACTATAGCCTCAGGCTGACCAAAGCCTTGTGAGTGGACTTGGTAGACGGAAACTGAAAGAAGCCTGTCGTATATATGTTTATATATATGTATGTGTGTGTATATGTTTGTGTGTCTGTGTTTGTCACCCAACATCGCTTGACAACTGATGCTGGTGTGTTTACGTCCCCAAAACTTAGTGGTTCAGCAAAAGAGACCAATTGAATAAGTACTAGGCTTACAAAGAATAAGTCCCGGGGTTGATTTGCTCCAGCATGGCCACAGTCAAATGACTGAAACAAGTAAAAAGGTTAAAAAGATAGAAGATATATAAAACTATTACATACCTTTATTACATTAATCAATATTTCTGTACAGCAAAATAATGAATAACACAGTTTTCAAGATGCCTGAGCATTAATATGGATTTTCTTAAACCTTAAATTATATAATTATATTTGTAAATATCTGCAGTGCACCGAACTACCTCTTCTGCTGCACCATTTTTACACAACAGTAGTAGGTTACTCTTTGTAGTAAATAGCAGGGTTTAAGGAAACTAGTGATGGTCTATGGTCTGTCACACTTGTAATTTCAAGATCGCAGTTCCAATTCTCAGTTTGGTGGTGAATTGTGTTCTTGGGCAAAAACGTTATTTTATTTTGCTCCTGTCTACTCACCTGTAAATGAGTGACCCTATGACGGACTGGTGTTTGGTGTTCTATTATTCAATGGGAGACATTGGCCTGCCCGCCTAGCTGATGAGGTGGCATTCTTCAGAAGCTGAAAAGCACTGCAAGAAAGCACATTGTGAAAAGCAGTGTGTAACAATATCTGATAGTCTGGTCAATACAGTCAGTGATATATATATATATATATATATATATTGCCATGATAGATCACTAGCCACTACACATTCCTTATTTTCTCTCCTTGTTTCTTTCTGTGTTCCTTTCTGTGGAAGAGCATAGGCTTGAAACGTTAAAAACTTTTTCACTTCTGAGCATTATACTAATACATCTGTTTGTTTTCTACACCACCTCTCTTCGTCTTTTGTTTGGTTTTTTTTTGTGAATTCTCCCGATATATATATATATAATGGAGAAATTATACAAAATGTGTAAATAGCTTGCTTACCAACCACATGGTTCCAGGTTCAGTCCCACTACATGGCATCATGGGCAAGTGTCTTCTGCTATAGCCTCGGGCCAACCAATGCCTTGTGAGTGTATTTGGTAGATGGAAACTCAAAGAAGCCCATTGTATATATGTATATATATATGTAAGTGTGTGTGTGTGTGTGTATGTTTGTGTGTATGTATTTGTCCCCTTAGCATTGCTTGACAACCGATGCTGGTGTGTTTACATCCCCGTTACTTAGCGGTTCGGCAAAAGAGACTGATAGAATAAGTACTGGGCTTACAAAGAATAAGTCCCAGGGTTGATTTCCTTGACTAAAGGCGGTGCTCCAGCATGGCCGCAGTCAAATGACTGAAACAAGTAAAAGAGAGAGAGAGAGAGAGAGAGATGATAAGTATTTGGTGCTACATTCTCCGTCTTTTCTTCTTTACCATACTTGTGAATATGTGCTTATGTAAGCATGTGTGTGTGTGTGTATATAGGTCCACAGAAGTATGTTTGGTGAGGTATGGCTTTGATAGCCTTTCTTTCTCTATCCATTACACTCTTCTCTCTCAATCTGTACCCGCTCGCTTCTTTCACCATCTATCTTTTTATTCTGCTATAACTTGACAATATATATTTGCATACTCGTGTAGATATGTGTGTGTGTGAGAGAAGAGAAGAAAGAAGAAAGAGAGGAAGAAGAAATAATTGTGCTGACACTCCTTCGACACCTCTTTCAGATACACAGGCACCCACACACACATGCACGCATACACACACATGCACACACACACACACGCACACTCTCTCTCTCTCTTTCTCTCTCTCTCTCTCTTTCTCTCTCTCTCTCTCTCTCTCTCTCACACACACACACAAAACAATGATAAAGGAAATCCAGACAATTTTTTGAGAAGTGACATTTTGCCCCCCTTGAAGTGACCAGCTGGGTTTGCCATTTCTAAAAGCCAAGAATCATTTACTATTGAAAGACTGACCAGCTGCAAAAATGTTAACACATTTTTTTCTTCTTTCTCTCCTCCTCCTTCCTTTCATTCCCCTTTCCCATTTGACACTTCTTTCAGATACACAGACACCCACACACGTGCATGCACATAGATACACACACACACACACACACATACACACACACTCACAAGGCAACGATAAAAAGGAAATCCATACAATTTTTTTGAAAAGTGACATTTTCCCCCCTTTGGAGTGACCAGCTGCAAAGATATCAACAAATTTTTTCTTCTTTCTCTCCTTCTTATTCCTTTCCTTCTCTATTTCTTTAACACTTGTTTCAGATACAAACACACACACATACATACACACACACATACATACACACACACATGCGCACTTTCTCTCACTTTCTCCCCATTGCTCACCCTCTTGTACTATCTTATATCTCTCCCCACCCCTACACACTCAATAATACTATAAAATGAGACCAAATTCCTGCAAAAGTTCAATTTGAAAACTCCACTACAGTGGACGAAAGCGCTAATATATGATATATGATTTATAAAAACATGTAACATACTTATAAATATCTGTAAATATAAAACCATCCAGATTTCTGAGTACCTCATTTCTTCTAATATATATATATATAATATATATATATATATATATATATACATATATATATATATATATATATATATATATATACACCATGCAAATATGCTGTACTTGAGAAGATTTGTCAAGCCAAATGAAACTGCACGTATGACTGTTGCCGCTGGCATGTAAAAAGCACCCATTGCACTCTCAGGGTGGTTGGCATTAGGAAGGGCATCCAGCCATAGAAGCTGTGCCAAATCAGACTGGAACCTGGTGCAGCTCTCCGGCTGACCGGTTCTACTCAAACCACCTAACCCATGCCAGCATGGAAAATGGATGTTAAATGATGATGATGATGATGATATATTATTCAAAAATATAAACAATAATAAACCATATATGAATTTATAATAAACCATAAAATGAATTTCAAAATGAAACAAAACTAACCACTTAATTTATATTTGGAAATCTTTCGCCAACTTTTTTTTTTAATTACAAAATCTTTGATCAGATCTTCACTATGATTCCATGAACAGTTCAAAAATACATTTCTGACCATACAAATATACTTCAAATATTATTTTAGCAAGCTTAAAGTGACTACTTCTGTGCACATGCTTATGTTGCTTAGTAGTTAAACCACTGCTGATGTATATATACTCTTTTACTCTTTTACTTGACTGCACCTATGCTGGAGCACCGCCTTTAATCGAGCAAACTGACCCCAGGACTTATTCTTTATAAGCCTAGTACTTATTCTATCGGTCTCTTTTGCTAAACCGCTAAGTTACGATGGCGTAAACATACCAGCATTGGTTATCAAGCGATGTTGGTGGGACAAACACATACACACAAACATATACACACACACACATATATATATATATATATATATATATTATATATATATATATACACATACATATATACAACAGGATTCTTTCAGTTTCCATCTACCAAATCCACTCACAAGGCTTTGGTCGGCCAGAGGCTATTGTAGAAGACACTTGCCCAAGGTGCCACACAGTGGGACTGAACCCAGAACCATGTGGTTGGTAAGCAAGCTACTTACCACAATGCCACTCCTGTGCCTAAAAATGTGTGACGCTTACAGCACTTAGGTTTCCCAAGCGGTCACCCATCTAAGTACTAACTAGGCTCGACGTTGCTTAACTTTGTTGGTTGGACGAGAATCGGTGCTTTCAACGTGATATGGCCATAAGCAGATATGTGTGTGTGTGTGTTTGTGTGTGTGTGTATATTCTATATATATATGTGTCTGTGTATGTGCATGTGTACCTTTATATATATAAGTATATATATATATATATATACACATTTACACCAAATTGTCATTTTATCATCGTTAACACTATCATCATCAGTATAGTTTTATGTTCTTTTCTTTCTTTTTACCAGGGAGGAGACGAAGCTATTGCTGTGAGGCGCCACAGGGGACGAAATGGAAGACAGATCGAGACAGTTGATCTCTACAAACAGAAGGTAAACTTCGCACGTTTATTTTATAGCAGAAGAAACAACTCCTATTTGTTGCTGTTGTTTGGTTCCAAATCAGCTGACCTTTGATTGCTGGCATTTGGACACAATATATCTCGGAGTCTAGGCTCATACAATCCAATATCTCCTTTTTCTTTTTTTTTTTCTTTTAAGAAAGTGAAGGTGTAATTTCAAGGAGATTTAGCTGTTATTTCTAGCAAGCCATGTGGCCATATAGAGGCTGTCATCAATCGCAGAGTAGTAAAAGGCGAAGTTGACTTCAATCAGATTTGAACTCAGACTGTTAAGAACCAAAAGACATGTTGTTAAGTATTTTGTTCAACATGCTAGGAATTCTTCAAGCTTACCACCTTTAACTGGCACCTCTGTCACGACAATGAGGGTTCCAGTCGATCCCACTGCTGGAACACCAACCATGCTCATGAAATTAATGTGCAAAGTGGTTGAGCATTCCACAGACACGTACTTCTCAGGGAGACTCAACATGACGCAGAATGTGACAATACTGTCCCTTTGAAATATGAGTACTACTCATTTCTACCAGCTGAGTGGACTGGAGCAATGTGAAATAAAGTGTCTTGCTCAAGGACACACTGCACACCTGGAATTGAACTCACAATCATACGATTGTTAGCCTCTTACACTAACAATCAAGCCACATTAGAATTCTAATATAGTAAATTAAAACTGTAATCAGGTGAGATTATCTAAACAGTTAGTAGACAAAATCTCCCTTTAGAGGCATTGAACAGTGGAGATATTTCCAATATGGTATGTTCATAGGAATATTTGAAGGTATAGACATGGCTGTGTGGTAAGAAGCTTGCTTTCCAACCACGTGATTCAGGGTTCAGTCCCACTGCATGGCACCTTCCAGGCTAACCAAAATCTTGTGACTGGATTTGGTAGACAGAAACTGTGAGAAGCCTATTGTATGTAGACATATATGTTTGTGTGTATGTGTCTGTGTATCTGTGTTTGTCCTCCGCTACTGCATGACAACTGGTATTGGTGTGTTGATGTGCCCATAACTTAGCAATTTGGCAAAAGAGTTCAATAGAATAGGTACCAGACTTGAAACAAATAGGTACTGGGATCAATTCATTTGACAAAATTCCTCAAGGCACTGCCTTGGGGAATTTATAATTGGAGCATTGGACATGATAAAATATCAGATGAACAAAACTGTAGATGCTATGCCTGGGTCCTCAACACTACACACTGTCCAAAAAATAGCCCTGCTAAGAACTGCCCACATTCTACGCAAGACACTATCAATCCAATTATACAACCTAAACAAAACAACCCACAAATACAAAACACACTCTATATACCATTTATCCAGTGAAATAAACTACCACCAGCAAGTTAGAAAACCAAAGCGTTACACACTCAACACACAGCACAATCAGTAACAACACAACAAAAGACAGTATCACACCTCAAGGAAAAAAACTAACACAATACAGTATTGAAAAGAGTTTGCGCAGCAGAAAAGAACATGCAATGCTGCACACACCCCACCAACATGGTGTAGCAGATGATGCACTCGACATTTGCCCCATTCTACCAAATATTTATTTCTTTAATGCCCACAGAGGCTAAACATAGAAGGGACAAACAAGGACAGACAAAGGGACTAAATCGATTACATCGCCCCCAGTGCATAACTGGTACTTATTTAATCGACTCCGAAAGGATAAAAGACAAAGTCAACCTCGGTGGAATTTGAACTCAGAACGTAAACGGCAGATGAAATACTGCTAAGCATTTTGTCTGGCATGCTAACAACTCTGCCACCTCACCGCCCTCAATCTACCAAATATTGAACAGTTAAATAATATCTTTAGATGTCAGTGCACAGTTTTTCCAAAACAAACAGAATGAAAAATTTTCTGGTCATTCTGTCAAAAATTTGAAATTCAATTTAATTTCTCAAATTTTTTAATTGTATTGTCTTTAAAAATCAAATATTTATTATATATGACAGAAACATACAACATTCAAGCAAAATGGTAAAAACAATAATAATTAATGATAATTGCAATAACAAGAACAAAGAAAGCAATAAGAATAATAGTAATAATAATAATAATAATAATAATGATAATAATAATTTATTCTTTTATTATCCACAAGGGCTCACATAAAATAACATTATGCAATAACATAAAAGACAAAAGCAGGATGATACAAAGGGTTTTACAGTGTGTAATCAATATAAATAACAATTAAAAATTAAACAAATTAAACTCCCAATAGGGGAGGTACTTTAAGGTCCTTGTGGAAAAACCCACAAAAGTCACGGGAGCCTGAACAACAGAGCAAGAGCCCTTCTCCTTTGATCCCCTTTTTACAAATGCATGCTCAGAATTGGTCCTTTCACACTCGCCATTCTTCCAACATTCACCCTGTCTACTATAGGCACAAGGCTTGAAATTTTGGGGAAGGGAATAAGTCGATTATATCGACCCCAGTGCATAACTGGTACTTATTTAATCGACCCCGAAAGGGTGAAAGGCAAAGTCAACTTCGGCAGAATTGATCCCATAATGTAGCGGCAGATGAAATACTTCTGTGCATGTCACCCAGTGTGCTAACGATTCTACCAGCTCACCACCTTAATAATAATAATAACAATAATAATCACAACAACAACAATAATAATAATCACAACAAAAACAACAATAATAATGATAATCAGAACAACAACAACAACAACAATAATAATAATTTGATTTATTTGCCTGCCAATATATATTGTTTGAATAAAATCTCAATTCCTTGTGACAAAAATCTATCTGAAAATATCAACGCGATTTCTTCAAACGCACACTCAGATAAACACTCAGACACACGCAAAGACACACACACACACACACAACATACACAAAAATCCAGATGTCAACAGACTTTTTTTCCAACCAAATGCCAAAAAGAAAAGAATATATATATATATATAAACATATATGAATATAGATATATATACATATATGAATATACATATAAATATAGATACATATATAAATATATATACATAAATATACATATAAATATAGATACATATATAAATATATATATACATGTAGCTATATATACATATAAAAATATATATAAATATGCATATAAATATCTATACATATATAAATATATATCTATAAAATAATGTGATGTGTGTGTATATATATATAGTATATATATGTACATATATTTTTATATATATATATATATGTATATAAATATATATATATATATATATATATATATATAGATATTAGATATATATATATATATATATATATATATTGTATATAATATTTCTACATGTCAATGTAATCTCTTGAAACGCAATGAAAAATTTCCTTCATTTGTCAAGAAAGCTGCTACAATATACAAATACACACACACACATAAACATGCATATACAAACACACACACATACACCAAAAAAAAATTACAAAACCAAAAACACACGAATATAAAACAACATAAAATGCAAATAAAAACAAAAACTAAGAAGCCGAAGTAGACTCTGAGATCCCTAAATTATTATACCAGCCTCTTCATGCACTTAAAGTAGAAAGGAGAGAAAAATCCCCCTTTTTCTCCCTTTCCATGCCACCGACCCCATTCCGGTATGTCTGCTCTTGTTAACGGATATGTCGCTATAGCGGCACCATGGGAACGGTCGATCTGTCTTGGAGTCTTGGATGCTTGTTATATCTGTGATTCCCCACTTTTCCTCCCACTACTCTCTCTCCCTTTCTCTCATTCTCTCTCTCTTTCTCCCTTTCTTTCTCGCACACACGTACACACTCTCTCTTTCTTCCTATTTTTCCCCACATCAACACACACACTCTCTCTCTCTTTCTCTCTTTATTTCTACCTTGATCTTTTATTTCCACACACAAACATACATTTTCTCTCTCTCTCTTTCTCTATTCTTTCTGTTTGTCTGTCTTATTCTTCTCGTCTGTCTGTCTCTCTCTCTTCTCTTATCTCTCTTTCCTTCATTTTTCTTCTCCATTATTCTACTTGATCTTTCTCTCTTTCTCTCTCTCTTATTTCTGGCCCCATCTCTCTGTCTTTCTTCTTCTTTTTTTTTTCTCTCTCTCCTCTTTTCTCTTTTCTTCTTTTATCTATTGATTTTCTCTTCTTCCTCCTACTATTCTTTAGGTTTTTCTTCTTATCCTGCTCCTCCCATCTTATCTCTTTCTTTCCTCTTGCTGTCTGTTTCACTCTCTTTTGATCTCTTCTTTCTTCTGTTGTCTTTCTTCACCCTTTCCATTTGTTTCTTCTGAAACTTACTCTTCTCTGTTCTTCCTCCTCAAAATGCGTCTGAGTGCTATCTCTTTTTTTCATCTCCTTCTGCAGTAACTCCAAAGCCGCTTCTTGAACTCCATTTTTTTCCGTCATTTACAATCTCTTGGCCTTTTTCTGCCTCCCCCTTGCCACGTGTCTGTGTGGTAAATTATCCCGTACCCTAATCGTATTATACCACTTATGTATATGTGTGGCTGTATGGTCTGCATATACCGCTTGGGTTTGCAAAGGTGCATATTTCAGCCGCCTCACAATTCCAACAGCCCTTTTGGGGTCCAGCACGGCTTGACACCTGTGTCTGACCGGTGAACTGATGTTTTCCTTCTGTGTCAGAAAAAAAAGTTACCTAAAATATATATGCTCTCCTCATACACAAACCCATAACCACACACACACATCACACGCCACATACAGGCATGTGACAGTAACTGCTATTTTGTCATGATGAAATTAAGTTTGATACATAATTTTTAAAACCTCAAGTGATTATACTAATTGACGTACACCACACTTTATGACATACAATAGCATCACTTACATATAAATAGATAGATATATGTATATATATATATATAATTTATCTATATATGTATATATATATATATATGTGTGGTGTTATATACATTATATATACACACATATATATACATGTAAAGAGAGAGTGAGAGGCAGGGTATAGGCATGAGTGTGAGGAAAAAACTGTGCGTCAACCACTGGTTCTGAGTTCAGTCCCACTGGCTGGCACATTGGGAAGTGACTTCTACTGGTCGATCAAAGCACTATGAGTGGAGTTCAGTGTCATGCATGATTGCATCACACACAGACATACATATATATATATGTATGTATATATATATATATATAATATATATATATATATATATATATAAACACGTGTGGAGGCGGCAATGGCCCAGTGGTTAGGGCAGCAGCAGTCGTATAGAAACGCGGTTTCGATTCCCAGACCGAAAGTTGTGAGTGTTTATTGAGCAAAAACACCTAAAAGACTCCACGAGGCTCGGCAGAGGGGTGGTTATCCCTGCTGTATCTTTCGCCACTCTTTCTCCCACTCTTTTTTCTGTTGGCCTGCTCTCTTAGCCAGTGGGGTGGCATCATTTGAAGGCTAAAACAATGCGAACGCATTGTGACCAGCGATGTGTAACAACATCTGATGGTCTGGTCAGTCACGTGATCACGTGATATAAACGTATATATACATATATTTACATACACACACACACACACATATGTGTATATGAGAAGGTGAAAGTGTTGTATGTGTTTTATTATCTTGAAATTTAAAATCCCATGTGTTTATATGCAAGACTGACGGCCAGCTAAGATCAGTCATGCCAGAAATAGAAATAAATCATATTCTTCTATGTATGAAAGCATGAAACTGTAGTGAGAAAGATAGGAATTTTTTTATATATATATATATATATATAGGTGCAGGAGTCGCTGTGTGGTAAGTAGCTTGCTTACGAAGCACATGGTTCCGGGTTCAGTCCCACTGTGTGGCATCTTGGGCAAGTGTCTTCTACTGTAGCCTCGGGCCGACCAAAGCCTTGTGAGTGGATTTGGTAGACGGAAACTGAAAGAAGCCCGTCGTATATATGTATGTGTGTCTGTGTTTGTTCCCCTAGCATTGCTTGACAACCGATGCTGGTGTGTTTATGTTGCCGTCACTTAGCGGTTCGGCAAAAAGCAACCGATAGAATAAGTACTGGGCTTACAAAGAATAAGTCCTGGGGTCGATTTGCTTGACTAAAGGTGGTGCTCCAGCATGGCCGCAGTCAAATGACTGAAACAAGTAAAAGAGTAAAGAGAGTAAAGAGTATATATATATATATATATATATATATAATATATATATATATACATTATATATATATATATACACACACACACACATATATAGATAGATAGATATAGATATAGATACATACGTACATACATGTTTAAATAAGATAGTGGTGCAATGATGCACCAGTATTTACTGGAAATAGCAGTTGATAATATACGATGCTATAGTAAAGCTCCACTGTGTATATATACTGGCAAACATAAAAAATTTCATCTTAGCTGTTGGAAAAGCATTAAATAAATGTACAACCCAAATATGGATAATCTAGGACCTAGGTTTCAAGCTTTCCAAATTATGTTTCTTACCATAAATTTGATTAGTTCTCATTGGCTGGATTCACTTAGACAAAATCTCAAATGTCACTACATTAATGCCAGTATATACTCGTCTGAAACGCCTAGCCATTATCAGACCAAGAACAGTGAAAGAGTTTTCAAAGAAAAAAATTATTAAATAGTGCAGTGCAGTAGTATTGCTTCCCAGTAAAACAAAGCACCATCAGGTTAAAGTATAAATAAGATAGTGGTACAACAATGCATCAATATTTATACACACATGCGAAGGTGCATGGCTTAGTATTTAGAGCATCGAGCTTACAATTGTGAGGTTGTAAGTTCGATTCCCGGACCAGGCTGCATGTTGTGTTCTTGAGCAAGACACTTTATTTCACATTGCTCCAGTTCACTCAGCTGTAGAAATGAGTTGTGATGTCACTGGTTTCAAGCTGTATTGGTCTTTTCCTTTCCCTTGGATAACATCGGTGGTATGGACAGGGGACGCTGGTATGCATGGGTGACTGCTGGTCTTACATAAAAACAACCCTAGGTTGTGTGTTCACCGGTGAGGCCACTTTCTGTCCATACTTGTACCCTGGAGGGGAACTTCTTAGGTGCACCCATGGTCATTTGTGACCGATGGAGTCCAAAGAGTTTTATATATAAAGACACACACACACATATATATAATTGTATGAATGAGTGAGAGAGAGAGAATGTGTGTGTGTGTGTATATATATATATATTGTTATATTGTGGAATGGTCATTTTGCCAGTTTAGCCAATAGTATATATATATATATATATATATGTTTATATAGATATGTGGAGGCACATGGCCTAGTGGTTAGAGCAGCAGACTCATTGTCGAGGGATCATGGGTTCAAATCTCAGACCGGGAGATGTGTGTGTTTATGAGCGAAACACCTAAGCTCCATGTGGCTCTGGCAGATGGTAATGGTGAAACTTCTGCTGACTCTTTCGCCACAACTTTCTGTCACTTTTTCCTCCTGCATCTTGCAGCTCACCTGCGACGGACTGGCGTCCCATCCAGGTGGGGAACCTATACACCAAGGAAACCGGGAAACCAGCCCTAATAGCCAGGCATAGCTCTTGAAAAGGAACAAACAACAACAACAATATATAGATATACATAACATATGGCACGTGTGCACTCATGTATACAAGTTGAATTATTGCTCACATACACATTGTAAAATGGTGGCAGAAACTGATATTGGTGCTTGGGACAAAACCTGCTAAATCACATCCTGCTCATAAGCATTAAATCATATTCTACTCATAAACACAAGCATATGCATACATCTCATATTTTTTGTATACATCTCACATTTTATGCATACATCTCACATTTTGTTCATACATCTCACATTTTGTGTATACATCCCACATTCTGTGCATGCATCTCATGTTTTTTGCATATATCTCACATTTTGTTCATACATCTCACATTTTGTGTATACATCCCACATTCTGTGCATGCATCTCATGTTTTGTGCATACATCTCACATTTTGTTCATGCATCTTACATTTTGTGCATACATCCCACATTTTGTGCATGCATCTCACTTTTTGCATACATCTCGCAATCTGACACACAAACAGACATATGCACTAAAACACACTCTGTTCATAAACACATGCATACATCCCACATCTCAGATTCTGGCACCTCTCACATTCTGTAAAAACATCCACATTCGCACATTTCATATTCTGGTGGGTGTGCATTTGTGTGTGTGTGTGTGTTTTTCTATGTATGTATGTAATCATGCATACATTTCATGTTTTCACATTATGCCACATACCACATGTACACATTACTTTACTACACATGCATTTATGCAACCATGCTATCAGATACACAAATATCTATCTATCTATCTTTATATATATATATATATATATATATGCAATAGAAATGTTATAGAAAATGGAAAAAACGGTCTTTGACTGCCATTTCTAATTCCTTCGGTATGAGGCGAAACAGCCTGCTGCTAGCCACCTTATTTTCTTACTATATATATATATATATATATATATATAAACACATATACAATTAAATTCATAAACATATAAACCCATGCTCAGAGACACACATGTAGACATATATAAGCACCTATACCTGCATATGTAGACACACGTAAACATACATATATAAGCACACACATTAGCAAACACACAGACACACATACGCATACACACATGTGTGCATTACTATATTGTAAATTCCTTGGTCGGCATCCTAACTGTGAGTCATGCATCGTTGAAGCTGCACGCCAGCAGCTGACTGGTAGACAACGACAAACCAGCACCACAGAGTGTGTGTGTGTGTGTGTGCGTGTGTGTGTGCGAGCGCAGTGTGCATGAGGGGGTGGTTGAAGTGCACGCAGAAGAGGGATGAGGTGAAGAAGAGGAGTAAAGTTAGAGGAAGAGAACAAGATAGAGAGAGAGAGAGAGAGAAAGGGGGAGCGCAGAGTGCGACAGGGAAAAAGGCGATGGTGGCGACAGCCATGGTGGAGGTGGTGGTGGTGGTGGTGGTGGTGGTGGTGGTGGTTGGTGTTTGGGTGGGAAGAAAGGTAGGGCCCAGTTGATTGCTTCCGCACAACTGACTCACGCTGAATGACATCAGTACCACACACACACACACACACACACATATATATATATATATGCACACACATGCCATATGTATGCATACATCATTTTATACACACACACACACACACACACATATACTCATTTACTGGGAGATCGTTACACACATACACATATACATGCCATACACACACACATATATATATATATACATGCACACACATACCACTCTTAATATACATACACACACATACCATTCTTAATATACATGATATACACACTCACAAACACACACACCTTACATTCACACATACATATATACCTGATATATAAACACACAAACACACACCTTGCATGCATACATAGATACATATCACATGTATATACAAAATATGCACACACACATCTTGCTTACACACAAACCACTCATACATACACATACATACATGTATACATATATACCTATCACACATACATACATATGTAAACATACACATGCATGTATATATATATATGTATGTAGGCATTATACACATTTGCATATATACACACACATACATAAATACGTGATCATACGCATAAATATATTAACACTTAGGCAAACTTGAATACCAGAACAATCACGTGTGTCTATATGTATGTGTGTGTGTGAACGTATGGAGCAGTGTATGCGTGTGTGTGTGTGCATTGTTGTTCTATGCTGTATTATGGTTTACATGGTTATTGTGTATGTGTGTGCTGTTGATGTATTTGTTCCTTATGTATGTATGTATGTACATATGTATGCATGTATGAACGTTTGTATGCATGTACGAATTCATATATGTATATATGAAGTACGTTTGTATGTATGTAAGTATGTGTGTATTCATGAATAGACGTTTGTATGCATGCACGTATGTATATATGTATATATGTAGTACGTTTGTATGTATGTATGGACGTTTGTATGTATGTATGTATGAATACATACATGTATGTATACATGTACATTTGTATATAAGTATATATGCATGTATGGACGTTTGTATGTACGTATGTATGTATGTATGCATATATGTATATATGTAGTACGTTTGTATGTAAGTATATATGCATGTATGGAAGTTTGTATGTATGTATGTATGCATATATGTATGTATACATGTAGTACGTTTGTATGTAAGTATGTATGTATGCATGTATGGAAGCTTGTATGTATATATGTATATATGTAGTACACTTGTATGTATGTAAGTACGTATATATGCATGTATGGACGTTTGTATGTATGTATGTATACATATATGTATATATGTAGTACATTTATACGTATGTAAGTGGGTTTGTATGTATGTAAGTGCTTTTGTATGCATGTATGTTCCTATTTATGTATGGACGTTTTGTAAGTACGTTTATATGTATGTATATATGTATGCATAAATGTGTGTATGTACGTAAGTAAAAAAGAATGTGTGTGTATGTGTTTGTATGCATCTGTATTGTTTGTGCATTTCTATGTTGTATTGTCTCTGTTCCTTCTATGTGCATATGTGTGAGAAAGACAGCGAGAGAGAGAGAGAGAAAGCATGAATGAGTACTGTGTTGTATGTTTTTACCATGTGTATGTGCATGCTTATGTATGCTGCATCTTTATTCTGTATACGTACGTGTTCGAATGAGCGAGACGCCATAGATGTGCTGTGTGGTATCTTTGTATTACAAGTGTTTGAGCGTGTGTTTTGTTCTGTATATGTGTGTACGTGAGACACCCTCTCCCTCTCTCTCTCTCTCTCTCTCTCTCCCCCTATATATATATATATATATATATATATATATATATGTATGTATATATGTATAAATGTGTGTGTGTATGCATGTATGTGGTTTTTGTGTGCTGTGTGGTTGTGTCTTTCCACTGTATTTATTCGGGCTTGTTTATGTCTTTGTTCAGTCAGTGTATGTATACTAGTGTATGTGGTGTGCGTGTGTGTATGTGTGTGTGCGTGTAACTATGTATGTGTGCTATTTTTATGTATTTACTGAATATGTCTGTGTGTGTTTTACGTTGTCTGTGTGATGTGTATGTGCTTATGTATGTATGTATGTATGTATGTATGTATGCTGTATACATTATAAGGTGTATGTGTATGAGAATATGTTATACCATGTGTGGTGCGCCTAAGTATGTATATATATATATATGTATGTATGTATATACGTATGTGTGTGAGACAATCTACAATACATGCAGGATTGTATGGCATGTACCATCTTGCATTCCATTCTGCTACAACACCATTCCTCCTTCCTCTGCTCTTTCTCTACCTCCTTCCCTTTCTCCATTTTCCCCCTGCTCCCTTCTCCCATCCCTTTTACTACTACTCTGCCTCCTCCCCACTCTCTCTCCTTTCTTTCCAATCTCTCACTATTTCTCTCTATAATAATACTCTTTCTTCTCTTTTTTCATTCTTCCACTCATTCCGTATTTTATTCTTTCATTCTATTATTCTTTTGCTCTGTTACTATTTCACTCCTTTTATTCTGGTCCTCTTTTATTTCTTTCAATCATTTTATCCTTCAAGTATTTCATTCTTTTTATTCTTTCTTTCACTCTTTTTTTCATTTCTCACTTTCAACATTGTCTACATTTCTTCTTTCATTCTTTCATTTTATCATTCATTCCTTCTTTCATTCTTTATTCTTTCATTCTTTATTCTTTCACTCATTTATTCTTTCAACATTTTATTCTCTTCTTTAAAATTTTAATCTTATTCTTTCAATTCTTCATTCATTTCCTTTTCTTCATTATTTTGTTCAATTTTTCACTCTTTTTTTGAAGTTTTATACCTTTATTCTATTGATTTACCATTTATTTTTCATTCTTTTACTCATTCACTAAGTTTTCCTTTCTTTCATTCATTGTTTCTTTCAAATATTTATTGTTTATTTCATTCTTTAATCTTATCATTCAATCTTTTATTTTTTCATTAAGATTTTATTTCTTTCATTCTGTTCTTTCATACTTTTGCCCTTTATTTCCTCCTTTAACTCTTTCATTTATCGCATCTTTCAATCCTTTATTTTTTTCCATTTCCATTTTTGTTTCTTTCTTCACTGCTTTCACTCCTTTGTTCTTTTCTTTCTTGAATTTTTATTCCTTCATTCTTTTAATTATTCAATTAATTTTTTTGTTCTTTAACACATTCAGCCATTTCTTCTTTTCATTCTTTTATTCTTTCATTCAATTTCTCTTTCATTTTTAAAAATCCTTTCTCCCTTATTCAGTTTTCCTTAACTTCTTCTTCAAGCTTTCATTTATGTCATTTTTCTCATTCATTTATTTTTCATATTCATTCCTTTCTGTTTTTAAATCTCTCATTATTTCATTCTTTCACTGTTTTTCTTTCCTCTGTTTTATTCTTTCCTTCATTCTTTTTACTTCATTCCTTAAGTCTATTTTTCTTTTCTCTCTTTCAATCTTCTATTCATTTATTTTGCATTCATTTATTTTTATACTTTCATTTTCTTAATTCTTTCAGTTTTTCTTTCTTCGCACACTTTTAATCCTTCACTTTCTCCTTTCATTCCTTTATTCTTTCATAATTTTTTGTCACTTTGTCTCTCATTTACATTTTTATCCTTTCCCCTTTCATTCCTTTATTCATTTACATTGTTAATTCATTCAATGTTTCGTTTACACCTTCACACATCCATTTCATTGGTTTTCTAAATTCCTTCTATCTTTTTCTAGTTTATGACTGTTTCTGCTATTAGATGCAATGCACTCATAGTTGAGTGCCTGAGTATTACCCTATAGCTTCATCAGAGCTTTAGACCTGGATATTGAGTTCTAAGACTAGGTTATTTATATCATAATGCTTAAGTGAAATACATATATATCATCATTTAACGCCCGTTGTCCATGTTGGCATATATATGTGTGTGTGTTTGTGTGGAGAGAGAGTATGTATATATGTATATATATATATATATATATATATATAGCACTCATTCTATAAAGATATAACATTTGTATTCCATATATACATACATATAAATACACACGCACAGACACACACATACACACACATACACACGCACACGTGCGCACACACATACATATATATATATATATATATATAATATTTTGGAGCAATGGTTATGTGTCAATTACTGTGGTTGCTGTGTTGAGTAAGCACAGGCACAGTTTGGGCTACCTGGTGTCATCCAAAGTTGGGGTATATTTCCGTTGGATCTACTTCAGGAATATCACAGTGTTACTTGAGATAATAATCGATTAAGGAAACAGAAGATGAATTTGGTATAACTCTTTATTTTGTTACATATGTATGCACAACACACACATATATAAGAATTATACCAAATCCATTTTCTGTCTCCTTAATCGATTATCATTATATATATATATATGTATATATATAATATAATATATATATATATAATATTATATATATATAGATATATATATATATATATCTGTAGGTATGTGTTCAAACACAAAGTTTTGGCAGTAAGTAGCATTATGTTTTAACTGAATATTTCATATGATCTTCTGGAGTACCACACAATATAGTTTGAATGATCACAGCCACATATTTCAAGTGTGTAGCTATGTGAAACCCTGAGTAGCAATTCAGTGAATTTTTTGACTGTTAAACCATAAATCAATACATATAAACAATAATCTGTGTATTGAATTCTCTCCTACACAAATACACACCACACACACACACAGCAAGAGAGGAAGCATGACAGTACATATAGTAAAACTGGAATGATACAGATATGTACAAACATATATAATATAAATTTATACTGACAAACCTACACATATGTGTAATATTTATTCATGTGAAATATATATATAAATCTCAGAGCGAGTTATGTGTGTGTGTGTGTGGAAAACATCATCATGTGATTTCCACAATTTTCATTTTACAGCTGCACTTTTATGTCCTACATCAGTAAAGTTCAAAGAGGATTTTTGAATTTACCTTTTGTTTAGGATGTGTGAACTTTTTTCAATATGCTTTATATAGCAATTATAATAGATCTGACTAAACATTCCATTTTTTTTTTTATCATGCTAAAGAAGTACTAAAGAAGTCTATGCATAAAATATTATGAGAAATATCATTTTCCAAGATTTCATTACCCATAATTTAGTGTACGTTATACATAAAGAAATATGGTATTTGTGTGGGTATATATATATACACATACATATGTTGAGAGAGAGAGAAAGTAAGAGTCTGGTTATCTTTTATCTTTTGCTTATTTTAGTCATTGGATTACAGCCATGCTGGCCATGCCTTGACAGATTTTAGGTGAACAAATTGACCCTGGTATTTATTTTAAGGCCTGGTGTCTTATGCTGAGCCACTAAGTTATAAGGATATAAACAAACCAACACCAGTTGTCAAGCAGTTGTGAAGGGCAAAGAAAGCACAAAGACAGACACACAGATCAACATACATGCACTAACACATATATGAGGGGCTTCCTTTGGTTTCCATTTCCCAAATCCACTCACAAGGCATTAATCAACCCAGGGCTATAGTAAGAGATATTTTCGCAAGGTGCTATGCAGTGGAACTGAACCCAAGACCACATGATTGAGTAGCAAGCTTAACAACACAGCCATGCCTGGTGGAAAATATTACAAGTTCTTACCTAAAACAGTGTAGGCGTTGAATTGATTTACCATTATATATCATGCTTTTTAACCTTTTCAAAGTTCTGGTAAACCTTGTTGTCATTCACGTTAAGAGATTTCAACTTTCTGCTTAAAAGAGAAAAGTGTTTACTGAATTAATATGGAAGCCTCAATGTAGTCACTTGAGTTGCTAGTAATTGCAACCAAATCTTCTTCAAATCCCACCCTACTTAACAAAAGGAAATATATAAGGATATTTTCAAGTGTATTGTGTGTGTCTGTATACTCATATAGATATATATATATATATATATTATATATATATATATATATATATATATATATATATATATTATATATGTATGTATCTATCTATGTATGTATATATATATGTATAAGGTCATGCACAATTTTAAGTTCACTACACTCTAGAATTGTCAAAGATATGCTTCAATTTTTTTTTAAATGAATAAAATAAATATGATAATAATAAATACACATGTACTTGTGTAGGACAAACAAAATGAACAACAATAATAATGATAATAATAATAATGGTTTCAAAGTTTGCCTCAAGGGCAGCCATTTTGGGGGAGGGGATGAGTCGATTACATCAACCCCGGTGTTTCGCAGGTACTTAATTTATTGACCCCGAAAGGATGAAAGGCAAAGTCAACTTCTATGGTGCATATTAATAATAATAGTAATAATAATGATGATATTTTAAAAGAATTGACGTAACTCTTCACAAAGGTAAATAGACAATATGAAAGGTGCGATGCAATTGCAATGGGTATTTCATTGTTTGAACGATATTTTGACAGCAAGCCTGTCTTTGTCGAGTTCAAATGAAAAGTAATAAAAATTCTAAATTATAGATATTCAAATCCAAAATATGACAAGAGTAACCAGTATCTACACATTGATGGAATGACATCATCAGTCTTCAAAGTTCAATTTTACAACTGGTAAAAAGAAAAAGATAGAAAAACATGAAAAGAAGAAAGGAAAAAGAAGAATATTTAATCAAACAGTTTTGTGTAAATTTGATGAAATTCTCCTGTCATTTTATTAATTTGTCCAGGGCATGGTGTTAATAACCCACAAACATATTTCTTCTCATGCATTTTGAGTATTGAAAGTGTAGCAGTCTCAGAATATTTTCTGGGAATATGCACTTTCAAGTTTTTCAAAATTGCAACCATTTAATGCAAAATGTTTGGTAAGTTCATCATCATCATTTAACACCTGTTGTCCATGCTGGCATGGGTCGGACAGTTTGACCAGGGCTGGCAAACTGGAAGACTGCACCAGGATCCAGTCTGTTTTGGCATGGTTTCTACAGCTGGATGTCCTTCCTATTGCCAACCACTCTGAAAATGTAAGGGCTGCTTTTACGTGCCACCAGCATGGGTGCCAGTTATGTGACACCAGTATCTGTCACAACTGCAGTTTTACTTGGCTTGATGTGTCTTCTTCTCAAGCACAGCATAATGCTTTCATGTGCCACCACCATGGGTGCCATTTATGAATAATAATAATAATAATAATAATAATAATATAATAATAATAATCCTTTCTGTTGTAGGCACAAGGCCTGAAATTTGGTGGGAAGGGACTAGTTGTTTACATCTACTCCAGTGTTTTACTAGTACTTAATTTATCAACCCCAACAGAATTAAAGACAAAAATCAACCTTGGTAGAATTTGAACTCAGACAAAGTACCACTAAGCATTTCGCCCGGCTTGCTGACGACTGCCAGCTTGCCACCTTTATAGTAATAATAATGATAATAATAATAATGATAATAGTAATAATAATAATGGTTTCAAATTTTGCCACAATGGCAGCAGTTTTGTGGTAGAGGACTAGTCGATTACATTGACCCTACTGACTGGTACTTAATTTATCAACCCCGAAAGGATGAAAGATAAAGTCAGCCTAGGCGGAATTTGAACTCAGAATGTAGCAACAGGCAATACGTGGCTAAGCATTTTGTCCAGTGGACTAACAATTCTGCCAGTTTGCTGCATTAATTATTAATAATAATAATAATAATAATAATAATAATAATAATAACATAGTATAGATGTCAAATGTTTTTGTGCATTCTTTACTCTTTTACTTGTTTCAGTCATTTGACTGTGGCCATGCCGGAGCACTGCCTTTAATCAAGCAAACCAACCCCAGGACTTATTCTTTGTAAGCCTAGTACTTATTCTATCGGTCTCTTTTGCCGAACCGCTAAGGTACAGGGGTGTAAACACACCAGCATCGTTGTCAAGTGATGTTGGGTGGGACAAACACAGACACACAAACACATACACACACATGCATACATACACATACATACGACAGGCTTCTTTCAGTTTCCGTCTACCAAATCCACTCGCAAGGCTTTGGTCGGCCTGAGCCTATAGCAGAAGATACTTGCCCAAGGTGCCACGCAGTGGGACTGAACCGGAACCATATGGTTGGTAAGCAAGCTACCACACAGACACTCCTGGACCTTATATATATATATAATATATATATATATATATAGATATAGATATATATATATATATATATAGATATATATATATATGTATATATATATATATATGTATATATATATACATATATACATATATATTATTGAATTCAGTAATCCTGTTTTGGTCTATTTATTTCACCTCCATACTTTCTGATTTCAAATCCTTCCAGTCATCTTGGCTTTTTTTATTCTTTTGGGGTTGGTAAATTGAAGTACTAATGAGTTACTAGAATCGACAGACTTGACTAATCCCCTCTCCCTCAAAACTATTGGCTCTATGGCTAATTCTAAAACACTTATCACAAGCACACATACACACATACATATATATATATACAACAGACTTCTTTCAGTCATCATCTACCAAATCCACTCACGAGGCTTTGGTTGGCCAGGGGCTAGTGTGAGTGTGTGTGTGTTTGTGTTTTCTAGCCATGCCAGCATTGAAGACAGTCGTTAAATGATGATATTGGATATACATATATATATATATATATATATATATATATATATTATATACACATACAAAACCTAATGCATACATACATACGTATAAATATATATTTATATATATGGTGTGTGTATGTATATTATATATATAATATATATACAAACACATTTATACAGATGCATATAAATATATACATTTGTGTGTGTGTGGTGTGTGTGTGTATATATATAATATATATATATATATATATATATATATGTATGTATGTATATATCTGTACACTCACACATGCACACATATAATCCATCATGCACGTGTGCATTATACCTCAGAAGAGCAGAAGGTTGGGGGTGGGGGTGGGGGTAGGAGACGCACAGCAGATATGAGTGCTGTAATTTCCAGTCACATGATCGAAACCTTTTCTTAGTCATGTGACCTCAATTTCTCCATTGCTTCAAGGAACTCCGGCAGAAGATCAAAGGCCTCTCGCAGAACACGACATTTCCGGATTCTGCCATCAAACCTCACCCTTTTTCTGCGCCCTCACTCCTCCTCCACCCCCTACCCACATCCATACTCTCACCACCACCACCACCACCTGCGTCATCACTGCCAAATACAACTCCATGTCTTCTGCTGTGTATTTCCTTGTTATGCAATATAACGGTGGTTGTGACGATTGGGTGTGGTGGTGGTGGTGGTGGAGGTGGTGGTGGTGATGGTGGTGGTGGTGGTGGTGGTGGCAATAGGGTGGTGGTAATAGGGTGGGTGGTGTGTAATGTGTGATTCTGTTTGTATGTGTACATGTGTGTATGTGTGTGTCTTTGTGTTTTGATGTATGCTTGAATTTAGGCATGCACATATGCACACACATTTGTATACATACATACATATATATATATACATAGCAGTATACAGATATTTGTGTATAGACAGATAGAGAGAAGGAGATAGATAGATAGATAGATAGATAGATTGATAGATAAATGTATATATACATATCTGTTAATACATATCCAACCTTTTATCTATCTATCAATCTATCAATCCATCTCTGTCTGTCTACATATATATATATATATATATTATATATATATGAAAAAAACAAGTAAAAAATAGAAAATGCTAAAATATTTTATAGTGAAACATTTCAGTACCGGTTTCGGTCATTTTGAGACCTTTTCAACTGTAACGATTAAATAATTAAATTTAGAAAAATTAGAAGAAAAGTTTTTTTAAAAGAATTTCTATGTAGTGTTCAGATTTAAGTGGCATTCTGCCTTTCTCTGACTCCTGTTTGCACTTGTGTGTTCGAGGTAGTTGTGAGTTTGGTAGGGTAGTAGAGGGAAGGCTGGTGAGGAAAACAACTGGAAGAGATATCTAGATGACTGTTTCATCCTTTGGCATAAAAATATAGAAAAAACTCATAGAATTCCAGAGAAAATTTTAAACGGACTGGACGTAAACATCCAATTCAGATGGAATATAGCCAACAACAACTCCCTTCCTCGATATCCTCATTAAGAAAGCTAATAATATAATAGAAACAAACATATACTATAAGCCTACAGACTCTAAGCAATATCTTCCATTCAATTCATGCCACCCCAGACACACCAGGATGAATATCCCCTTCAATCTAGCAAAAAGGATATGCACTATAGTCTCTAACGCAACACCAGAGACACACGACTACAAGAAATAAAAGATACCCTAATCACCAGGAACTATCCACCTTCACTTATTGACAAGTGCATTCAACTTAACATCAAGGAACTGAGACATCCCAAATCAAAGAAAAACTTACAACCAAAAGCCTTACCATACATCTCACACACAACCCTCTCAATAACGAAGCCTTCGACACCATCCTCCACAACATACCCCTCCTAAAAAAAGACCACAGAATGAACACAATCCTCCAAACACACACGATCATAAGCAAAAGGACAGCCTAGATCCATGAAAAGTCTCCTTACACAAACCCGAATTCACTCTTCAACACAGAAGCCGACAGTAAAAAAATGTGGAAGACCCAATTGCGGGATATGGCGACTATCTAATCGAGGGTTCTGAGTTCTCCTTCAACAGGGGACAACGGTTTACAGTGAAAAGCAACTTCACATGTGCTTCGGAGAACCTAATATACTCACTAACCTGCTCCGGGGTGTCAAGAGCAGTACATAGGCCAAACAAAAAATGGTTTGCGTAAACGAATGGCCCTGCACAGATCCCAGATAAAAATTCCCAAAACAGAAAAATAGCTTTTAGCCAACACATAGATACTTGCGCCAACAAAAAAAACACCAAACTTCAGAATTTTCCCCTCTTACCAATTTAGGGACGATACAACCTCGAGACAAAGAATAAGTAAGAAAATCTCTTTATTACAAAATACAAGCCACTTCTAACGGGTCTACGACAAACAATTAATATACCTCAACTTTAGAATAAAAGAAAAAAATATATATACACACACAAATACTACACTCCATAGAATCCATTACTAATCAGCCCTTCATAGCTATATTTACACCCATTCATATTCTCCCTCTCTGTTTTTTTCTTCTCTTCTTCTTCCTCTTCTTCTAAATCATCATCGTTATCATCATCATCATCGGCGTCATCATCATCGCCACCATCATCACCACCATCTTCCCTTCTCCTCCTCTCTTCTTCTTCTTCTTCTTCATCATCATCGTTATCATCATCATCACCACCATCCATCATCTTCTCCTTCTCTTTCCTTCTTCTTCTTCTTCTTCTTCTTTCCACCCCCTACCCTTAAGTTTGTCACTAATGTTTTTTAGTATAACACCTACGCTAATTCTATAAACAAGCCTGTCAATATAAATATCCTGAATTGAACTGAGACTGCCAGCCGCCACTGACCATTCAAAATACGACCATCAGGGCACTCCCAGATTCTCCCACCCCCCTTCCTCACCAGCCTTCCCTCTACTACCCTACCAAGAACTCACAACTACCTCGAACACACAAGTGCAAACAAGGGAGTCAGAGAAAGGCAGAATGCCACTTAATCTGAACACTACTATAGAAATATTCTTTTAAAAAAACTTTTCTTCTAATTTTTCTTAATTTAATTATTTAATTGTTACAGTTGAAAAGGTCTCAAAATGACCGAAACCGGTACTGAAATGTTCACTATAAAATTATTTTAGCATTTTCTATTTTTACTTGTTTTTCATATATATCAACTCGTGTGTTCCTTTTCACCCTTATACATATATATATATATATACATATACATATATATATGCATATATATATATATGCATATATATATATATATATATATATAATATATATTATATATGCATAATATATATGTATGCATACATACACATGTACATACATATGGCACACACAACTAAACATGCATAAATATATTATTATATATCTAAGGTGGCTAATGTAGATGGGAAAGGAATTAATATCACAGAATCCCTCTTTCCTCTTCTATATTCCTGAGCTAAGTAAATATCAACATCATCTTCATCACCATCATCATCATCATCGTTTAACGTCTGTTTTTCATGCTGGCATGGGTTGGATGGTTCGACTGTGGTCTGGCAAGCCAGGAGGCCGCACCTGGGCCCAATCTGATCTGGCAGTGTTTCTACAGCTGGATGCTCTTCTCAATGCCAACCACTCCGAGAGTGTAATGCGTGCTTTTTATGCGCTACTGGCACAGGGGCCAGAGGAGCTAGCATTGACTACAATCGGATGGTGCTTTTTACGTGCCACCAGCACAGATGCCTGTAAAAGTGGCACTGGCATCGGCCACGTTCGGATGGTGCTTTTTACGTGCTATCAGCACTTGATTCACAACTACAATCGCTATTTGATTTCATTTTGATGTTTATGTACTTGACTCGATATATCTCCTCAAGCACTGCATGTCGCCCTACAATCCAAGGTACTTTTGAGTGGGCTGGTTATGCAACACTGGTGTAGGTCACAGCTGTGATCTCACATATTCTTTTATTCTCTTACTTGTTTCAGTCATTTGACTGCGGCAACGCTGGAGCACCACCTTTATTCGAACAAATCAACTCCAGGATTTATTCTTTGTAAGCCTAGTACTTAATCTATTTGTCTATTTTGCCGAACCGCTAAGTTAAGTGGACATAAACACACTAACATCGGTTGTCAAGCGATGTTAGGAGGACAAACACAGACACACAAACACATACAGACGCACATGCATACTTGTATATATACATATGATGGGCTTCTTTCAGTTTCCGTCGACCAAATCTACTGACTATGCTTTGGTCAGCTCGAGGCTATAGTAGAAAACATTTGCTCAAGGTGTCATGCAGTGGGACTGAACCTGAAACCATGTGGTTGGTAAGCAATATATATATATATATATACATACATACATAATTCTTTAACTAGAATAGTATTGAGAGTGACTTCAAAGTTTCGGACTTCAAAGCTGGTTGAAACCTTGAAGTCACTTTCAATACTGTTCTTGTTAAAGAATAATAAACTTCTGCCCCTACAAAAGTATGGAATAATCCTTCAGATTAATGTAGAATTGTTTTTATAATAACTGAGCATTAAGACAAGCATTTATACACACACACACACGTGTGTGTGTGTAGTATATTTTAGTGTGTAAAGAGATGTGTGACTACTACTTTTAAGTTTAGAGTGCCATGTAGATTATCATCACCCAGTCTGCATCCAGTATAGTGGTTAAGTTATTACTATACTTAGTACTATTACTTGTTACAATATGCAGGACAAATTTAAGAGAAATTATACAAAACCAAACTGGAGGCAATTACCAGCATTTTTAACAGGACCACTTAAAAAGTGTGTATATATCACCACATGAAACCATTGGTAGCTTTGTTAATCCACAAAAAATTAGATTGATAGATAGATAGACATACACGACACACATATATATATATTATATATATATATATATATAATATTATATATATTTATGTGTGTGTGTGTGTGTGGTGTGACTGTGATTTAGTGTTAAAGTACTCAATAAAGTAAGACTGTACACATTTGGAGGTGCAATGGCCCAGTGGTTAGGGCAGCGGACTTGCAGTCAGAGGATCGTGGTTTTGATTCCCAGACCAAGCGTTGTGTGTGTTTATTAAGCGAAAACACCTAAAAGCTCCACGTGGCTCTGGCAGGGGGGGGGGTCACCCCTGCAGTACACTTTCGCGCCAACTTTCTCTCACTTTTTCTTCCTGTTTTTTGAGTAACGCTGCGATGGACTGGCATCCCGTCCAGCTGGGAGGAACACATACACCCTAGAAACCGGGCCCATGAGCCTGGCTAGGCTTGAAAAGGATGCATAAAAAAAATAAAGCTGTACACATTTATTGTATTGCAAATTTTGCTCTGAGTTTCACAAGTAACCTTGCTGATCAATTCATGTTAAACGATGAAAATTTCAAAGCTTAAAGTAAAAGCAGAGAACAATTTGCAAACTCTGTGTGTGTATGATAGAGTAAGTGTATATGTGTGCGTTTGTGTGTCTGTGTGTGTGTGTGTGTGCCTGCATGCATGTTTTTGTGTGTATGTACACGCGTGCTTGCCTCTGTGTGTGCGCGTGTGTGCATTGATATATGTATATGCTTACACCTTTAATCTTTTTACTGGTTCCAACCAGTTGGTTATGGCCTTACTGATGACATGCTTACGCACATACACATACAATTGTGTGTATATGTGTATATATGCATGTGTATCAATGTTTATTTTTATATATTTATTCACATATACATATATGTTCATAAATACATACACACACAAATATATATATATATATATTTAATACATATACATATACATATATACAATATATATATATATACATATACATACATACATACATGCATACATACATATATATATAATATATATACTCTATGTGCATTTATTAATGCCTTAGTGAAATTTTATCTAATTCATGCAATAGTCTAGAAAATGTTTGTACAATTATTTACATATATTTGCATATATTTGCATAGAGTTAATTCAAATAGCTGGTCAGTGTTAGCTTCGGTTCAAATCTGTTACACCCCATTGATTTCAGTTGAACATTAGTGAACGTGGTTTGTTTGTAAACGGTGTTCATGGTTGATGTAATATATAGTTACAGATGACTGCCCACGTCGTTCTTGTTGTTAATTGTTGTTGTTCTTACTGGCGGCAGTGGTGGTGGTGGTACTGGTGGTGGTGGTGGTGGTGGTGGTGGTAGTGGTTGTGGTGGTGGTGGTGGTGCTGCTGCTGCTGCTGGTTTTAGTCGGTGTTATTTGTTTGTATGATGGGGGAAGAACTTTATGAAACATATATGCATATGTATGGGTATGTGTGTATGTATGTGTGTGTGTGCATTCATATGCATACACATATGCACATACATATACATACACAAATGTATACATACACACACACAATATATACAGTTAGATAGATAGATATATGTATACACACATACACCATAATATACATATGTTTGTGTATGTATATATATATATATGTATATATATATATATGTATGTATATATATATATATATATATATAAGATATATATATATATATATATATATATATATATATATAATAATATATATATATGCACACATACATAGATATATATATATATTTGCACATGTGTGTGTATATATATATATATATATATATATACATACATGCACCACAGAGCAATGTATATGTAATCATTCATGTTTTCTTGAAATTTATTTATGACTGTTTTTATGTATGTTAACCTCAGCAGGACTTGAACTCAGAACGTAAAGGATCATAACTAAATACCGCAAAGCATTCTTCCAACACTAGGAAAACACTGTCAGTCCACCACAACCACCACAGTAGTACTAATAATTCATTCTACATGGGCACAAGCACTGAAATTTTAAAAGAGTCATCTAGTAGATTACATCAACTTCGGTGCTCAACCCTGAAAGCATGAAAGGCAAAGTCGACCTCGGTAGAACTTGAACTCAGAAGATGAAACTGCTAGAAATGCTACTAAACCTAAGCGTTTTGTCTGGCATGCTAATGATTCTGCCAATTCCCTGCCTTAACATAAATGATACTCTCTCTTTTACTTGTTTCAGTCATTTGACTGCAGCCATGCTGGAGCACCACCTTTAGTCAAGCAAATCAACCCTAGGACTTTGTAAGCCCAGTACTTATTCTATCGGTCTCTTTTGCCGAACTGCTAAGTGACGGCGACATAAACACACCAGCATCGGTTGTCAAGCAATGCTAGAGGGGCAAACACAGACACACAAACATACACACACACTTATATATATATACATATATACGACGGGCTTCTTTCAATTTCCGTCTACCAAATCCACTCACAAGGCTTTGGTCGGCCCAAGGCTATAGTAGAAGACACTTGCCCAACATGCCACGCAGTGGGATTGAACCCGGAACCATGTGGTTGGTAAGCAAGCTACTTTCTACACAGCCACTCCTGCGCCATCACTCCAGATGATGATGATAATGATACTAATCCTTTCTACTAAAGTCACAAGGCCTGAAATTTTGGGGGGAGGCACTTAGTTGATTTCATTTACCTCAGTATACACCTCGTACTTATTTTATTGACTCAAAAAGGGATGAGAGGTGAAGTCAACCTCAGCGGCATTTGAACTCAGAATGTAAATTCCAAGAAAAATGCCACTAAACTATTTTGTCCAGCATGCTGATTCTGCCAGCTCACCACCTTACATAATGATGATATAGTAACAATAATAATAATAATAATAATAATAATAATAATAATAATAATAATAATAATAATAATAAAAATAATAATAATGATGATGATAATAATAATAACGGAAAACACTCGGCGAGAAACGGAAGAAAATTTGAAGAAAGAAGGAATAATAATAATAATTATAATAATAATAATAATAATAACGATAATAATAGAGCGAGGTCATTGCCAGTGCGGCTGGATT